>NC_053167.1:35392772-35452772 GCF_016835505.1 Polypterus senegalus
TGCCAATTAGTGTGGTTGACAGTGGAACTTGGGGACCGTCACAACTTGACATTGTATTATTTTGGAGGAATTAAGTGAATAGGACTGGTGAATTTTGTTGGGCTGAATGGCCTGTTTTCGTCTAAATCTTTATAATGTTCTAAAATGATTTCCAAATTTCTAAACTGTTCTGAGAAGGGCAGCCATTGTGCTCTTTAGGTAAATATCGATCAATCAACAATCAATCAACATTTATTTATATAGCACTTTTTCATACAAAAAAATGTAGCTCAAAGTGCTTTACAAAATGAAGAATAGAAAAATAGAAGACACAATAAAAAATAAACATAAGTCAACATTAATTAACATAGAATAAGAGTAAGGTCCGATGGCCAGGGTGGACAGAAAAAACAAAAAAAAAAAAAACTCTAAAGGCTGGAGAAAAAAAAATAAAATCTGCAGGGATTCCAGACCAAGAGACCGCCCAGTCCCCTCTGGGCATTCTACCTAACATAAATGAAACAGTCATCTTTGTATTTAGGGTTCTCATGGAAGGACCTGATGATGATGGTCACGTAGACTTCTGGCTTTCAGTCCATCAATGTTGGAGCATCATGATGCTTTGAGTGGAGGTGGTGGCGCAGGCCGCCACCACAAAGAAACTGGAAAAAGAAACAGAAGAGAGAGTAGGGGTCAGTACGGATTTTGGAGCCGCTGTGAATAGTTATTATGAAGAATTGAACATACAGAGTATCAGGATTAAGTTAAAGTGAAGTTATAAAAAGGCCATGTTAAAGTAATGTGTTTTCAGCAGTGTTTTAAAGTGCTCCACTGTATTTGCCTGGTGAATTCTTATTGGCAGGCTATTCCAGATTTTAGGTGCATAACAGCAGAAGGCTGCCTCACCACTTCTTTTAAGTTTTGCTTTTGGAATTATAAGGAGACACTCATTTGAAGATCTAAGGTTACGATTTGGAATATAATGTGTCAGGCATTCCGATATATAAGATGGAGCAAGATTATTTAAGGCTTAATAAACCATAAGCAGTATTTTAAAGTCAATCCTGAATGACACAGGCAACCAGTGTAGTGACATCAAAACTGGAGAAATGTGTTCGGATTTTCTTTTCCTAGTTAGGATTCTAGCAGCTGCATTCTGCACTCGTTGCAAGTGATTTATGTCTTTTTTGGGTAGTCCTGAGATGATCGATGATAGAAAACGTTTAACAAAAGTCTAAATAATGACGTTTGGTAGAAACACATTGGAAAATGTGCAGATGTGCAGAAAAAATACATTTGAGTACATTTTACAAAAATATACTACTTTTATTTGTAATGATAAAATATTTGATGTAAGCAGTTAATAAATGATTTTCAAATGCAATAGAAACTGTTGGAAAAATAAAGTCTTATATGAAAAGCACTCAGTGGAATTGTTTGAAAAACAATTACACAGTTATAAAATGGTTCACTATCATCCATATTAGGTGCATAGATATTTATCAAAATTACTTCACATTTCAATACATTGCCCATCACCATGTCATATCGCCCTTCAGGGTCAGATACTATATCTGATGCTATAAATGAGATTGTTTATGTATTAAGATTCCCACATCTCTATTTTTATTTATATAGCTGGAATGATAAATATGGCCAATCTAGTCTCTTTACAGTCGAAACGAGTCCTTACTTGTTAAGTGAGCCTCCTGTAAAAATGCATCTTATCATTTAGGCCTGTTAGGTGGGAGAATACTTTATTTCTCTTAAGATTCTGATTAAGACCTTTGACATTTCAGCTTACAAAGTTCACTGTTTGGTCAAAGAGACACTGCTTTTGAGGACATTTTGTAATTTTCAGTAAAAGTAATGTGTTGTTTCATAAGTTAGCTTTAATCTTGATTTCATATTATTGCCACATATTATTTCTGAGGAGCTTATTATTATTTTGGCACTTACAGTTGTGAGGGAAAAAATTGCTCTCTTTCTCTCTCTAACACCACCAATTTTTACACACCAATTGAGGCTAGACCAGACTTCACAGAGTCCCAGTCTTCTGAAATGCCAAGAGACAAGGCACATCCAAAACAAAAACTAACCACTAGCAGCTTTGTGGTAAAGATTAAATTGAGATATCTTATGATAGTACAGTCCAGATACAATCAACTTAGGGTATGATGTTAAACAGTCACCTGAGAAGAAAAAAAGGGAGGAAATGTTTAAGTTTATTGATACTTTCAATTACTAGTACTTAATGGTTACCCAAATATACCAATATTTAATAAAATAAAATTCATTATAGTATCTGAAAAAGTTCTCACAAAGGAAATAAAATGTATAGTTGTGTATAATTTTACATTACAGAAACCAGGCTGCAAACAGAATCTTCTTTGCATTACCAGGACACAACAAGGCTAATGCTCATATTTTAAATGATGTCAGGATCAGTCTTTTTTTTCTCTTTTTCTGCTAATTAGATAGAACTAAAGAAAATGAATTGGCCATCAACAATCACCTTCAATTAAGCTGTAAATAAGAGACTATATATGATTTCAGCTTTGCATAAGCACTGTTTAATGCTGTAGAATGTAGTGTGTTTGGCAGCTGTTGAAGGAGGGAAATCTGAGAAAATGCAAATACAATTACCTTGAAATAGAATCTCCTTTATATCTCTGAGAATCAACATCACATTATCTTTAACCCATAGTCTGTTGAATTGTTCCCAATATGAACATACATAATATTACAATGGCTGGAGACTTTAATTGTGTTTTGATTCCAGACCTGGACAGATCTTCAGCTTCAGTTGTGATAACATCCAATACCACAAAAGCAATCACACAGTTTGTAATGGATTGTTACTTATCAGTCCCATGGAAATTCTTAAATCCAAATTCATGAGAATATTCCTTTTTTGTCACCAGTACATCATAGTTATTCAAGAATTGATTATTTAGTGGTGAAAACTGCAGTAGGAGCAACAGATGCATTCAAGGAGGAGGTGGGATTACATCAAGGATTGGCTCTTAAGGAGAGATGCTGGGTTTATTGGGAAAAGGATGTTAATGATAGAGCTGCCAGGCAAGAGGAAAACAGGAAGGCCTAAGAAAAGGTTTATGGATGTGGTGAGAGAAGACATGCAGATGGTGGGTGTAACAGAGCAAGATGCAGAAGACAGGACAATATGGAATAAGATGATCCACTGTGGCAACCCCTAACAGAAGTAGCCGAAAGAAGAAGAAGAAGAAGATAGTAACTTATTGCCCACTATCAACTCTTGCAAGGGTATGACTCTATTGTTATCTCTGATCATGCTCCTCTGATCTTGGAGCTTGAATCATTATACCCTACATACACATTTCAAAGCTGGCATCTTAATAACCTATCATGTGAACTTTACAGAGTTCATCTCCAAACAATTTGATTAGTTTTTAGAGAGAAATGCGTTTTTAGAGGTCTCTGCAGGAATATACTAGGAAACTCTGAAGGCATTTTAAAGAGGACAGGTTATTTCATATCTTTCCCATAAAAATACATTGAAAACCAAGAAGGCCTCAGAAATACTTAGCAAAATTACCATTATAGATCAAGAATATACCCAGTCTTGGAATGAAGCACTTTATAGGAAAAGACAAGATCTACAATCAGAAATTAACCTGTTATCAAAAGAAACAGGACAGCTCATCTTTAAATGGTGACATCACTATTATGAACATAGAGAGAAGGCTAATAAGATCTTGGTTCTTTGGGCTTTGAAAAGGTTCCTAATATGTGAACAAAATATAAATATAAAATTATTGTATTACCCATTGGAACTTCAAAAATTCGTTGTCTAATTATAACTATTTATGGAACCTGTTATCGATATAAATTCTTTCTGGAAACTTCATGTGAATAGTTCCTATTACGTCAGTGTGAAAAACTACTTTAACACCAATATTTTTAACATAGTAGTCTGGTTAATTGTATGTTAAATATTCATGCAGTTTTATTATATATATATATATATATCTGTGGTGGGGATTGGTTCCTGCCTTGCGCCCTGTGTTGGCTGTGATTTGCTCCAGCAGACCCCCGTGACCCTCTGTTCGGATTCAACGGGTTGGAAAATGGATGGATGGATGGATATATATATATACTGCTCAAAAGAATTAAAGGAACACTTTTTAATCAGAGTATAGCATAAAGTCAGTGAAACTTATGGGATATTAATCTGGTCAGTTAAGTAGCAGAGGGGTTGTTAATCAGTTTCAGCTGCTGTGGTGTTAATGAAATTAACAACAGATGCACTAAAGGGGCAACAATGAGATGACCCCCAAAACAGGAATGGTTTAACAGGTGGAGGCCACTGACATTTTTCCCTACTCATCTTTTCTGACTGTTTCTTCACTAGTTTTGCATTTGGCTACAGTCAGTGTCACTACTGGTAGCATGAGGCGATACCTGGACCCTACAGAGGTTGCACAGGTAGTCCAACTTCTCCAGGATGGCACATCAATACGTGTCATTGCCAGAAGGTTTGCTGTGTCTCCCTGCACAGTCTCAAGGGCATGGAGGAGATTCTAGGAGACAAGCAGTTACTCTTGGAGAGCTGGAGAGGGGCATAAAAGGTCCATAACCCATCAGCAGGACCAGTACCTGCTCCTTTGGGCAAGGAGGAACAGGATGAGCACTGCCAGAGCCCTACAGAATGACCTCCAGTAGGCCACTGGTGTGAATGTCTCTGACCAAACAATCAGAAACAGACTTCATGAGGGTTGCCTGAGGGCCCAAATGTCTACTGCGCCCTGTGCTCACTGCACAGCACCGGGGAGCTCAATTGGCATTTGCCATAGAATACCAGAATTGGCAGGTCCACCACTGGCGTCCTGTGCTTTTCACAGATGAGAGCAGGTTCACCCTGAGTATATGTGAAAGACGTGAAAGGGTCAGGAGACGCCGTGGAGAATATTATGCTGCCTGTAACATCGTTTAGCATGACTGGTTTGGTGGTGGGTCAGTGATGATCTTGGAGGCATATCCATGGAGGTACTCACAGACCTCTACAGGCTAGACAACGGCATCTTGACTGCCATTAGGTATCAGGATGAAATCCTTGGACCCATTGTCAGACCCTACGCTGGTGCAGTAGGTCCTGGTTTCCTCCTAATGCACGACAATGCCCGGCCTCATGTGGCAAGAGTATGCAGGCAGTACCTGGAGGATGAAGGAATTGAAACAATTGAATGGCCTTCACAATCCCCTGACTGAAACCCAATAGAACATCTGTGGGACATTATGTTTCGGTCCATTAGGCGCCGCCAGGTTGCTCCTCAGACTGTACAACAGCTCAGGGATGCCCTCATACAGATCTGGGAGGAAATGCCACAAGACACCATCCGTCGTCTCATTAGGAGCATGCCCCGACGTTGTCAAGCATGCATACAAGCTCGTGGGGGCCACACAAGATACTGAAAAGCATTTTGAGTAGCAGAAATTAAGATTTTGAAAAAATGGACTAGCCTGCCACATCTTCATTTCACTCTGATTTTAGGGTGTCTACACAATATATAAAAAAAAGTATATTGCACAATGACAGGAGTGTCTTTGGAAAATGTCAGTTGAAGGGCAGTTAGACTTATAAGCAGGTAAGAAAGGAATTTGGGAGTTATGACAGAATCAAAGCGCTGATTTTTTTTAATCAAGGCGAACAGTCTAAATAAAAAAGGTCATAATTATTTGAATAATTTTTGAGATTTCGAGTAGCCTTTGTTTGAAAAGTTATTTTACCCATTTAAATTTTGCTGTAACATTTTAAAATGTTTGTGTCTATTTCCATGTTCAATTCACCATTTTCCATCCATTCGTCCATTTATTAAATGTCTGAACCCACCTTTATTAGCCCAATTGAAAATTCAGTTACCTGCTGGTTTTTCTTCTCTTAGTTATAAACCTTTTCTTCCTCTTTATGTTCATAGACTTGAATTTTTCATGCTTTACTTTTTAAGTATCCTGAAATTAAAGCGTAGAGTCCTATCAGTTTTGTACTTGTCACTAAATTGGTCAAGACCTTGGGAGATAGCATCCTCAGTTCCTTCTGAGCTTTCAGGCATTTAACTACTGTTTTATTGAACAAAGGCTTAGATTGAGGCAAAGGCCAGCTGCACTTGCATGGTAGAAGGTCGGGAAGGAGGAGGCGCATCCTCTGCCTTACTCTCAAAGAGTAACTTGTTATTTCCCTCTTTGACCACAAAATATGGAAAAAATGCAAATAAGATTCAGACAACAGTGTGATACAAATCTGTGGAAAGATACTTGAATATTTTTCGAGTAGTCACAATAAGGCTGCAGCAGAATGAAAGATGAGTTCATTGAGGCTAACATATTACACAGAGGATCTCAAAATGCTTCTCAGAGACTGCCGTCAGCTTTCCTTTCAAGTGTTGACCGGATTCACCCCTTACCCCTGAATCACAGCCTGTCTTCCTCACTGTGTTAAGATGGAAATAGCTTTCTGCTTACTCTTTCTTTTAAGATTAAAGTCAAAAGAGAAAGAAAAATGGATTTCTTTTTTGCACTGATTTTGTACTCTGTTTTTCTGAGTAGAGCACTGTTCTTTGATGGGTCTTTAATTAATAAAGTCTCAATGAATCTTGTTAATCCAAATTTTATTATTTTTTTTATGAACTCATCTTTCATGCCTGCCTGGTAAACCTCTAACCCCTGGTCAATGTTCATCCTGTTTTTCTTTTGAAAAATAATGAATTGTTGCTTTGATAGCTTGATATTTCAATTTTAAAAAATTACCAAATTGCTCTTTTTTTTTAAATAAAATTATACTATTTCAATGAGATTTCACAACATACTGAAGCAACTGCTTGTACTCACTATAAATACAGTATGTGACTTTCACAAGAATCAAAAATAATCTTGCATGGTGTAAAGAAACTAAACATAAACAGAAGCACCTGCCAGTTGTGCCCCTCTTAATTAACACAAGTCTACCAAGTGAAAATGGCTTTGCTGCTTGATGGTTGTTTTCTTAGCCGGGTGCTGTGGTTTCACCTCGCTGCATATCATCAAACTGATTGGCAGTTCTAATTAGCCCAAGATCAAGGAATGTGAGTGGTCACATGTGGAAGTTTTGAACCATTAAATGTTGGTTCCTACTTTGCACTAAGTGCTTAAAGGACAAACATGTTTCTGATAACCTTAATTCTTAGATGAGCTGTTTTGCGGAAAGAATGAATAAAAATGAAGGTATGTCAAATGAAAAAATACAGCTAAAAGCGTTAAACAAAAGAAAATAGTCAGCACACTGACCTGAACCACAAGTGAAGTATATAAATTGTCATTGCAGTCAGTTTTCATAAATTGCAATGCATCGATGAAGCTGCTAGTAAACCTCTAGTTGACTTAAGGCACAACACACTTGTAGATCATACTCAGGCACACGACTGTTATGTCTGCTTATTTTAAAAAATGTGCCTGATTGCAGTCTCACCGACACTGAAGCAAAACATTCTGCTTTGTATGTAATACTTATGTAAAAATTACTGTCTGTACCACATGTGCCAAGATTGCCTGTTTGTTTTAGTTTTTGACGGCTCACAAAATAACATTAACTAGCTGTAACATGTTTAATTTAATATGAATGAGAAACTGAACCAACATGCTGTAGTAAGAGAGGCTCATTTATTTATATAAGATTACAGATGAACTTACGTTTATTAGCTGTATAAGTATTCAGGTCTGGTGAGACGTACATACTGTATGGGTTGGTATAGATTGACTTACTTTTATTCTTATTAAAAGCACTTTAATTTCAAAGACCAGCATGCTCTGCAGGCAAAAACAGCAGTTTGAGTTGTAAACACCAAAAAAGTCTGAAAACAAGTCCATCATTTGCTAAGATACAGCTACTCCAAGACAGACTAGTTGCAATCTCAGATATTGAGGACAGAAAAAAGATGTAAGGCTTGATACAGGCCAATCGTAACAATTAATACAATTAATTACCCAGCACTATGAAAATGCATTATGTATTATTTCAGCAGCAGCTCTAATAAGAATATGACGTGCTTTAATAATTATCTTCCATGTTGCTGAGACTAATAGTGCTTGTGCCCTTTGGTTGATTGATCATTCCCGAGCTTAGGGCCCTATAGTTAATGGGTGCATTTTAGTTTTGTTTGTCTTTGGCGTTTTAACCCGGCTTAGACCTTGAAGTCAGAATGTACAAACACGTGATACCATTTGTGACTTTATATTTAAGAACATATTGGGTCTTTATTTATTGCCTCTAAACTAAAATGGAGGGCCAGAGAAGTGATGAAAGAAACTTGGGTTATATTGTCATACCTCTTTGTTCAAGTAGTGAAGCTTGCTGCTGTGTTTTAAATTAATTGAAGAGCAATAAATAAATGATTTGAAGGACCTGATTATAAAGAGTTACAGCAGTCTGTTTTGCTTTGAATTAATTTTTTTAAGTTTTGTGCACACAGATTCGAAGCACCTCTTTAATACTTTGCATTGCTGTACACAAAAATAATTAGGGTCAGCATGCAACATCAATGTAGTAACTTCATTGTTGATAACTTCTTTTAATTTATATTCCATGTTAGAAACCCTGACACCCGAGAAAACATTCAACTTGCTTTGCTGGGTTCTCATAGACAGGAATTCTAGCATTCCGAAATTTTGCAATTGGCAGTTGTGGGCACTTCAGTTTCAGCCTCACCAGATGAGCTGTTGAGTGCTGAACATCTGTTCTGCCTGAGTTGTTAACGTGGATTTGGGGCGTATAATTTCGGAGGTCTTCAAACCCTTTCTGGCTATAACACACTCACAGTGTTCTTAACATGTGCTGCTGATTTTGTCCTTTCACTGACAACACAAGTGACTGCCAGACCTAAGGTTGAATTAAAAATAGCCAAATCATCTAAAAAAACTGATGGCTGTCTAATTTCCAGGTTGTTTTAAAGTGGTGTATGTCCTAACCTAGCTCTACACTTTGTACATCATTCTCACCATTTCTAAATTATCTACAGCTTTCTGGTATATACCGTAAAACTTTGAGGTATGAAGGAAGGGCATACGCCAGAATAGACACAATACATAGGAGCCCATGATAAACATAGTAGAAAGTGAACTTAAGTTACATTTTAATTCATGATCTACCTCACATGCTATAATGGATGCAATAAAAACGGGTTCCTCTGAGGCCAGTGACAACAGATTGATCCTGGTAGAAAGGGTACTGTGTGTCAGAGCATGATACCATGAACAAATGGATGAATGGAAATGGCATGATAAACACCACAATTTTATTTTAGACAATGAGCTAGGAAATATGCTTGTACCATGAACACCAGTAGCTACAATAAAGGAATGCAAGGTAATGTGATTGTTTTTTTGTTTTTTTTTTACTGTTTTTTTACTTTGTTTTTTACTTTTCTTTACCCTAACCCTTTGAATTATAATGTATGTCCTGTAGTGTAGGAATTAATGTGCATTTCCTGTAAGGTAAGAGTAGCCATAACTTAAAAAAAAAGCAATGTAAGGGATTACAATCTATTGTCAATTTATAGCCATACTAGCAGACCTGCCGCGCTTTGCTGCACGTTTAACTGGCTAGTTTCGACAGCGGATCATGGTTCTTCTAATGTAGAAGTCATTTCTTGTTGAGATTCGTTTAATCGCCTGATTTTGGCAGCCAAGCGCTTTTTTTCCAACCTAGAAGACCTCTCTTGAGATCCGTTTAATGGCCTCGTTGATTGCATGTCTTTCAAGGTAGTTTCAATACCCATTTCTTGCACGGAGTCATCTCCCCTTTTATGAGTGACTGTGTAAGTACCACGTGTACTAAACAGTAAATTAGTAAAGGAGAAAGGACTAAACACTAAGGAAAAAATAAAAAGGGCAAGACCACGTCAGCTCGGAGCAAATTGAAGTGAATGAAATGAGGTGAATGGGAGGGGAGATGATCACGTGACTCCCCCACCCGCCTTAACTCTCAATCCCTCTACAAACACAGTCTCTCGGATCCCAACTCTCCTTTATATAAATCAGTTTAGGAGAGAGGACTAAACACTAAGGAAAAAGAACGGCAAGACTGCGTCAGCTGCGGAGCTCAGCTCGGAGCGAAATGAAGTGAATGAAATGATGTGAATGGGAGGGGAGATGATCACATGACTCCCCCACCTGCCTTAACTCTCAATCCCTCAACAAACACACAAACACAGTCTCTCGGATCTCAACTCTCCTTTATATATATAGATTATCTAATTCTAGAAAGATTATTTTAATTGCATTTTAACTTAACTGAAATGTAGGCAATTTAAACAGCCTTTTTTTTTTTTTAATAAACTGAAATAGTCATATCTAAGGTAAGTTCATGCACTACCTAATTAATACTTGTATTTTGTATAGATATAACAAAACTAATATACTGGCCTTTGAATTGACACTTTGAATTGAAGACCAAAGAATGAGGGGAAGAGGCAGATCTTCAGTTCAAAAAGACAACCCCATGCATGTTGTGTATCCTGTTTATGATGTACGCTTATTTCTCCAGAGGTGTCTATTTAACAATGTTTTAAAAAAACGATTCATGCATTTTGCATATTTTGAGCATATGACTGGAAAACAGACATGTGAATTATGTGGCGCGAGTAAAGTTACATTTTTGTTTCTTTTTCCCAGAGATGTTTTTCACATTTTTTGTCATTGTAGAGCACTGACCAGCTTTGGCTTGTATTATATCATAAACTTTATTAGGTCCATTCAGCATGAAAACATGAAATTAAAAATATTTCTCAGCTATTGTAAAGGATTGACCAGCATTGGCTTGTATTATATCATAAACTTTTTAGGCTTCACTCTGCATAAAAAGATTTAAATTAAAAATGTTTCTCAGCCATCACTACATACTACATGTGGTATGTAGCATAAAACATTTAAGCTAGTTTTACCTCCATCTACACACTGTGTCTTAAAATTCCATTTCTTTTAATTTGTTCATGAGTCTCTCATGTGGTATCTTATCAAAAACTTTCTGAAATCAATGTAAATAATATTATAAGCACCTCTCTGATCATATGCTTTTTTTGATTGGTAATGAAATTCTACCATATTCTTGATATATGATCTTTCCTTTCTAAAACAAATTTGATTGTTAATTAATACATTCATTCTGCCATGTAATGCACAGTCTTTATGTTAATAATTGTTTCTCTTAATTTACTTTACTGGCCTATAGATAGAGAACTTTATTTGTCCCAAGGATAAATTTAGCTTACAGAAGCCTAAAAATACAACAAATCACTTCAAAAACAAACAGCAATTACAATACAAAAGAAAGAAACTTCTTCAAAGTGCTAATTATAAGAGAGCAGTGACACTGAGGCATTATAAAGGCATACTGCCATAGATATGAAGAAGCTACGGTAAAATTTCTTAAGTTGCTTCTGCTGAAACGTTAGTTGGCTAAAAGTACTCAGCATTACTGTGTCAGACAGAGGATGTGTTCTTTAAAATGGCCATCAATTTTGCTTCATTTTTTCCTCTGCTGTTACCCATAATTGAGCCTGCCTTTTTAATTTTCTTGTTTAGACAGTGGGCAAAGATGGTAAAGGCTCAGCACAATACAAGACAGAAAATCACACCGCTTATCCCAGAGAACATGTGAAGGATATCTCTATCCACATAAAAGGAACACAGTCTCCGAAGAAAAAAATGGTCTGCTCTGCCCTTTCTTATATAGTCCCTCTGTATTACTAGACCAGTCCAGCCTGTCAATGATGTACACCCCAAAGTATTTGTAAGAAACGTACCATCTCCACATCCACTTTCTGAATTATGAGGTTTTTGTGTCACAAAAATCAATAACCAGGTTCTTATATTTGGATTCAAATTGTGCTCCTGTAAGGATAAAAAGCTCAACTTAATGTTTTAGCAGAAATGGATTAGTTGAAATAACTGCATTCAGTAATCATCAAACATTAGGAATCATATTCACACAGCAGTCAAAAAGATGTCAAGATGCAATTTACTCTGTATATTTTAGTTGAACAGCTGAGTTCTTCTAAAATATTTCCTAAAATGTACATATGTTATTTATTGAATACATACATTTTGTAATTTTGGACCTGTGATTCACCTAAAGCTCCAGAATGGAGAATAGGTCCAGTGCTGTCCCATGGCTTGTTATTTCTGTTTTGCTGTCATGTTAAATGGATAAAATCCTCTTATTAATAACAAAACAAGAGAAGTTACTTCTATGTATCTAATAATTTTGAAATTGTTAACCTTTGGACGCAGGTTTGACCTAGTTAAATGATCATGTGTTCACCTTAATTCCCATAAACATTTTTCTAAATTATCAATCACCCCTTTACTTTAACGTTTAGTGACACTAAGCTGAAGTGTTGAGCTTAGACAAAATGAAGACCAATAGAGGGTGACAGATTGTCTCCCCCTTCTATTTTCAATCAACCCGTACAATTTTGTAATGTAACCTTTTCTGATTTATAGGAAAACTGAAACTGACTGTGTTATCTGAAGACAGACTGCAAATGAAATGGAAAGAAGCTGAAGGCACCCATCATGGCTACAAAGTTCGTGTAAAGCCTCTGGCAGGTAGGTTTTTCAACTTATTTCAAACTTTTACTATTCATTTTGATTAATGTCTTTCTACATTTTTCTGTTTTCTCTAATCAGGAGAGAGAGAGAAAAACTGAAATCACAGACATTAGCCTTGTTAGGAATTTCTTACAGCATTCCAGTTTAGGGGTATGGGGTGTTTGTTGGGGGTGGTGTGGTGATGTCTGGGGGTGTGTCCTAGCATTTAGAGAAATTCTTTCCTCATTGTGTCAGTACAGTACAAAAGCAAACTGTTATGTACAAGTGATGTCAGGGCACCTGGCCTCTTATCACACCAAACCTCCCTTCTAAAGGAATGAAGAGAGATGATTTCTCTGCCAAATTCCCTGCAGCAGACAACTTGTAACTAGACAAGCCTGTGCAGAAGCAAGAAAGAAAGGCAAAACAAATAGGGAAAACTGAGAGACATACAGACCCCCTAGCACCTTTTATAGGACAGAGGTGGTGGTTATTCCTCTAATATTGCACTAATTTAGATCAGGCAAGCAAGATTAGCATTTTCTTTATGCAGATTTTGCCCTTTTCCACCATGTATTGGAGTTAATGTCCTTTTGAGTACAGGGTCTAAAGTATTTTAACACTTCATGTCAAGATGAATTTCGCATACTTTTTAGTCAAAGGGAAAGCAAATGTTGTGCATTGAAGGGGAAAAGAGAGTTTTGTTTAGAAGAAATTACTACTAATCTCTCTTTTATAAACTGTGGCACTTTTGTATCTTTTATATGTTTCATAAATTGAACAATTGAGTGTATTAAATGCTATATATTAATATTTAAAGAGTTACTTAGCATTATTACTTATTAAAGGCACCCTAAAAGAAATAAAAACTTCACTTTAAAGTAAAGCACCAATACTTAACATTATAGTTACTCCCAAGTTCAGATAAATTCAGAAATTCAGCGGGCTATTGGATATTATGGTCAGAGCAGCTCTAGATCCAGAAAGAGGGCAAAGTAGTAGACTCCTGAATGTTCCCATTATCCCTTTTGAAATGTTGTGTTTTGAGAAGATGCATTTGATATAGCTGTCCAAGACCCTCAGTGTTTAGTATAGCATAAATGCTGAGCATGTGTTTATTCATTGTATTAATAATTGCTTATTGTGACATGCTTAGAGAGCCCTTTACTATTCCATTAATTTTTAGGTAAGTTAAAATAAAACTCATTAGATATCATTAGAACAATCTACAAGAACAGGCCATTCATCCCAATAAAGCTCACCATTCCAATCCATATAATTATTCTAAGTCTAGATTTAAAACTCCCTAAAGTCCTACTGTCTTAACACACTGCTTGGTAGTTTCCACGTGTCTATGGTTCTCTGTCTAAAGAAAAACTTCCTGTTTTGTCTGAAATTTACCCTTAACAAGTTTCCAACTGTGTCCCCATGTTCTTGATGAACTCATTTGAAAATAACAGTTTCAATCCACTGTACTAATTCTCTTCCTAGTTTTAAACACTTTAATCATGTCTTCTCCTAATCTTCTTTTGCTTAAACTGAAAAGGCTCAACTCTTTTAATCTTTCCTCATTATTCATCCCCTGTAGCCTTTGAATCAAGCTAATCACTCTTCTCTGGACTTTGTCCAGTGCTGCTATGTCTTTTTTGTAGCTCGAGACCAAAACTGCACACATTACTCCAGATGACACCTCAACCGATGCATTAAAAAGCTTGAGCATAACCTTCTTGGACTTTTACTCTACACATCTGTTAGCCTTCTTAATGGATTCTAAACACTGTCTGAAAGATGATAATGTTGAATCCACTAAAACTCCTAATTCCTTCTAAAAAGATTGTACTTTTGATTTTCAGACCTCTTATTGTATATTGAAACTAAAACTTTTACTTCCCACGTGCAATACTTTACATTTACATAAATGAAATTTCAAATGCCCCAAATCTACCCATGCTTGTATGCTGTCCAAGTCCCTCTGTAATGATTCAAAGGAGTCTAGATTATCTGCCAATCCACCTAGCTTTATATCATCTGCAAACTATACCAGCTTGTTACTTATTTTCCTATCCTAATCATTTATATATATTGTGGTGATTATTCTTGCCAAAATAATACGTCACAAAAACAAACAAAGTTTTGAGGACTGTCTCCGTATATTGTCATACAGACAATAAAGGAATAAAGCGATTCAAAGTCTTGTTTAGAGCAAGTAACAATTTACTGAAAGAAAATGGCAGATTTATAACAAAAAGGATGATGGGACAGGAAATGGTTGGCAGGAAGTGACGTTGCAGCAGGAACCGGAACCAATGTTATCATGTTGCAGCGAAAGTGAGATGATTTGATGGAACCGGAATTGACGTCATCATGGTTGGCTGGAAGTGATGTCATCACGACCATTTTGGAGCCCAGAAGTTGAGGGAATTATTTTTCTTCAGGTTTTCTGTTAATGAAAAGAGGTTCAGGTATGTACCACGTGATGACCCTCTATCTCGAGATATTTCACTCACCTTTAGGCTCTTTGACTGCCTCCTAATCGCACATGTGTAACTCTATATATATATATATATATATATATATATATTGTGGCGGACGGCCGGGACGCCCCTACGACATTGGGATCAGGGGAGCAGTCATGGGATGCACACTACGTCCCCCGAAATGCGTGGTGGCAGCCCTCCTGGGTTACTTCAGGGCCACTGATATGGGACTTTAGGACTTAGACATGTTGGGCTCCATGGCCACCACCTGGAGGAGCTGCACAGCTTAACAAGCCTCTGTGGGCTGGAATGCAGCCACACCCGGAAGTGCAGCCTAATTAGGCCAATTACCACCTAGAGCACTTCTGGGAGGGCTACAAAAGGAGCCTGCAGCCACTACTCAGGGTGCCAGAGTCAGGAGGAGGGGGACGAAGTTGCCTGGGAGGAGTAGTGGAGGAGGAAGAAGAAGAGAGTGTTTTTGAGTGTTTTTCTTTTGATGTGGTTTTGGGATTGTGTTAGGGCTGAGGGACACGGGGAAGACGATTTTTTTGTTTATTCATACATATGCCTCTGTTCCAAGTCTGTGTTGACACCTATATATATATATATATATATATATATATATATATATATATATATATATATAAATAGCAGTAGTACCAGCAATGAACCCCTGTGGATCACCACTCTTAACAACAACCAATTGTGATATGGTACCGCACACCATAACCCTCTGCTTCCTGCATCCAAACATCAATCATGTAGCAAATGCTTTCTGAAAGTCAAGATAAAAAATATCATATACTCCATTTTGATCATATCCTTTTGTTGCTTCCTCATAGGATTCCAGCATGTTGGTAAGACATTACCTTCCTCTTCTGAACTCATGCTGACTGTTCAGTAAAACTCCTGTTCTTGCCATGTGTTGCTCAATCTTATACTTAAAAATTCCTTCCATTAATTTACCTGTGATGCACACTAAATGTACTGGCCTATAATTGCTTGGATTTACCTGGCCATCCTTTTTATATAATGGGATAATATTTGCCATTTTCCAGTCCTCTGGAATTTCCCCCACTTCTCAGTGAATTCCTAAAACTATACATCAAGAGTTTATATATGTACTTGCTAACCTCCTTAAGAACTCGAGGGTAAATATTATCTGATACTGGTGATTGGTTTGATTTCAGCCTATTTAATCTAAGATGTACATCTCACTCGATCACAGTTTATCTACTTTGTGACTTGTGAAGACCTCAGAAAAATGAAAGTTTAGAGCACCTGCTATTTCACTGTCTGTATTTTTTAATTGACCTTTAATATTCCTGATACACTTTACCTCCTCCTTGACTGTTCTTTTACTACTAAAATACTGAAACTTTATCCTTAAAGTTATCTGCCATATTCCTCTCCAGAGCCTCTCTAATATCCTACTTAACGATTGTCCTCATGTTCTCATACACCCTTCGATTCACATTGGACTTATTAATCTTATAAACTGTTTTATCCTTTGAAGCTATTTTTCAACTCTTTATTAACCCACCTTGGAGTTTTTTGAAACTTCATACTAATTCCAAATTTAGGTATATACCTGTCCTGCATTCTATGTAAAACCTTTTTAAAGTTGTTCCACTGCTCCTCAACTGTCTCCGCACTTAAAAGTTTATCCCAGACAGCCTATCCTCCTTAGACTTTGCCGCATCTGTTCAACGTTTGCCCTACCAAAATTAAACTTAACAGTTTTGGTTAACGCCAAGGCGGTTAATCACCTTATTTAATTTTTATTAGCTTTATCCATGTAAACATTCCTCCATATCATGGTCTTTCTTAGCCTTAGTTCATCTCCATTTTCAAGTATTCTGCTGTATTTTATGTAACACATGGTACTTAGTATGTCACCTATACATAAGTATTATTCACGTTATCTTCTCTGAAGAAGTCTGCCCTTCTACAGATATTGAGCACAAGTTTTATGCATACAGTATGTAAAAACACAGTAAAAACTAAATGCAATCAAATAGCCTATAGTTGTTAAAATGATCTTTTTCTAATCAAAATTGAACATCCATATACTAGTTGGATTTGTGACATATACTGTATGTTGAGTCTGAAATATTTTTAAGTACTGTTTTGGAAAGACAGCTACTGATTTTTATTAACATTCCTTCAATAGCTTGCTGATGGGGATACACTGCATGCCATTTATGATTTTATATAGCTTGAAGGCAGGAAAAATGTTGGTGTAGGTGACAGGTATTGTTAATTATGTGATTTGTAACATATTAGGAAATGTGTATAAATGTTTTGAGTAGTTGAGCTTCTTTTTTTCCTGGCCTTTCAAATATTTGGCATTTTTATGTTTAATATCATATATTTTTTTTCCTTTATGTCTTTCATTTGTAACTTTTGTAATATCAGCGCTATGTGCTAGTCATCTAGTGTTAGATTGATCAATGCAAAAATTTTGACTTTAGTACAGATACCAGCTTTTCACCTCAATACCGGAGCAAGTAACGGATAACTTTATTTTTTACAAAATAAAATGCTGAATTAATGTTTCCCCCAAAACCTTATTCACAAAACTAAACACCAACTGTAGTAACAGCCACAACCAAGAACAACATGAGTACTTGTATTGGAGTGGTCCTGCCCACCAGCCCTGCTACTATTGTGTCCAGCCATACTGTCATACAATACAGCCATAACATCCAAATATGGTACCCAGGTAAGATTATTAGGGACACATTTTCCTTCTTCCTTGATTCCCAACCTGACTGACCTCCCTGTACACTCTGTCTCAGTCTTCAGTGCCATTGCTGTGAAGTACAAAGCTGCTTCTCTCTCCTCTTATATTTTCACATGCTGTCTCCAAACACCTCATCATTCCGCTCCTGCAGTGAAAATATTGTAGTCCATTAAATTGTTATTCTCTCCACTAACAGCTTTCCGACTCCTCCGAGACAGGTCCTCTCCCTTCATGCATCTTACGTTAACCGACCCACCCCGAACCCTTGTGCTCTTACACTTTTGTTCCACCAGCCACTTCTCTTTTCTACTCCCCAGAGCCCCTTGCGATCTTTTTATTCCTAACCTAGTGCAGCTTCAGAAAGCAGGCTGCCCTGTACGCTGAGAATCTGGAATACTTCAACGTACGAATGTTTCAAAGAAATAAGCAAAATACAGTTTGAAAATCTTTATTGACATCTTAAATTTTAATCTGGAATAAGATACACTTCAAAATGCCCTTGTGGTCTGATGAATATTATTAGTGAAATGTGGCTTTATTAAAACAGTGTGTTCAAAGCTTTTTGTGTCACACTTTACAGAATCACTGAAATTAGGGTTGAACTAGCTTGTGTTTGTGTCTGTTTATAAAACATGCACAGGAAAGCATTATTTGTAAACTAGTAGTCTTTGTTAACCAATTTAAATACATTCATCTTAACTTTTCTTATTTTTCCTGTAAATACCATTTCATACCTGTTGGGGTCTAAGCCCTTGGAAGGCTAGGAATAAATGCTGAGAAAAATGTTATGCATTGCCTCCTGCTAGTCACAAAAATGCAGCACTGCTATGCAGTTAGATTACTACCAAAGTTCTGTGTGAGCATTGTGCATTTTGTAAGCATCTACAGTAACTCCATACAGCCCATGCAAAGAATTAGCACATTTATAAACTCCGTGCTCTCTGTGCCTTTGTTTTTTTTTTAATGACATTGATTTTGCTTTTCAATAAAGGCAGCATAAAGCAATTTCTATCACATGTTCATGTATGGCATAGTAGCATTTTACAAATGTGGTACTTTTTTTAGTACTAGTATACCTCACAACACCCTAGTCATCAGTTTATTACATTATTACATAGCCCCCTTCAAAACAGAATGACAAGGATTACTACATGGATTGTCAAACACAAAACATTACAGAAAAAACATTGAAATAATAAAACATAAAAATAACATAATAATCCCTCCCTGGGCAACAACATTAATAACATTTATTTATATAGCATGTTTTTATACAAACAATTGAGCTGAAAGCGCTTTACAAAATGAAATAAAAGGAAGTTAATATAAAACATAAACAAACACAGTTAGACAATAGTATTATATAGTATGTAACAAAGAAAAAGTTACGTTTGAATGGCCAAGAGAACCAAAAAAAAAAAAAAACTCCAGTTAGGGAAGGGGAAAAAAAAACCAAAATCTGCAGGGGTCCCAAGGCCAAAAGACTTCCCAGCCAACACTGAGCATTCTTCCTAAAATAAATGTTCTAAATCAGTCTAGTTTTCAGGCTTCATATGGAAGAAATTGAAGATGATGGTGGTCATGTGGACATGTGGGACACTCGACATGCAATCCATAAACACAGGGGGCAGCATTGTACCTTGATCACGTGGTGGCAACAGAAAAGACTGCAGAGAATACCGTAGTACAGATTAGTAGGGAATTACAGAACCCAGAAGAAAATAATTCATTGCCCATATAGACTAACAGGGAATCGATACAACTAAAGATTTTGCTACAAAAAAGTCATTTTAAAATGTTTTTTTAGAAGTTTTTTAGATTGTTCTACAGTATTAGCCTGGCGAATTTCTGTTTGTAAATTATTCTAAAGTTTAGATGCAAACAACAAAAGGCCACCTCACCACTTGTGAGGTTGGCTCATGGAATTATAAGCAGACCTTCATTTGAGGATTTTGAGGTTATGACATGGAGTGTAAGGGGACAAACATTCCAAAATATAGGAAGGGGCAAGATTATTTAACCATTAGTAGTGTTTTAAAGTCAATTCTAAGTGAGATGGGTAACCAATGTAACAACGCTAAGATTGGTGTAATGTGCTGAGATTTTCTTTTTCTA
Source organism: Polypterus senegalus (assembly GCF_016835505.1). Lineage (NCBI taxonomy): Eukaryota > Metazoa > Chordata > Cladistia > Polypteriformes > Polypteridae > Polypterus > Polypterus senegalus. The sequence goes on from NC_053167.1 coordinate 35,412,690, forward strand.
GTTAAGACTCTTGATGCTGCTTTCTGCACTAACTGTAACCAATTGGTGTCTGTTTTAGGTAGTCCTATAAAGAGTGAATTACAACAATCTAGTTGGCTGAAAACAAAAGTGTAAACTAATTAAACTGCTATGCTCATTCACAGCTACGTAAACAGGTGTCTCTCACTGTGGTGGTAATTTAGATAAAGAGTTGTTAGATAGAGGGTCTAATACTGAAGTCAGTAGATGGTCAAACTGTTTCTCCGATTTATTATTACTTCTGACTAAAAGTAGAAGCATCTGGCAAAGCAGAGTGGAGACAGTGTTGCTCCAAAAACTAATACCAGAACGAAATTTTAATACCTTACATATCACAGCCATTTTATAAATCCAGTCACAATTATGATAGGCACTATGTAGCATTAACGGCTTTCTAAGCAGCTCTTACAGGCCTTATGTAATATATTGAGACAAACAGAAAATTCCTTATATTTTCTAGTGCAGTGTTGTGGATAAGGCATTACTTCCAAAATTAATTAAGTTTATTTTTAGAAGTATACCATAAATCATGTTTTGCGATCACATTTCACCCTCTTGTCCAATGGCTGGACTTTAACAAGTGATTACCTGGACTTCAGTTCAAGATATAAGAAAAAATATTAATTTGTTTTATAAACAAACATTTCTTCCTATAGACTGACCAATCCAGTCCTCTTTAACCCCTTTACCACTATCCCTGAGATAACTCGTCCAACACTAGTTGAACTCATACCATCAAGTTTATGTCTCTGCAGTGAATTGCAAGTTGTGGTGGAGGATGACTATTGGACAGTATATGCGGAGCAGTGGAGCTGAACACAGGCTGTCGGTGCTATAATAATTGTAGCTGTGTCTACTCAAAATTACCAAAGTTCTGCATCTTTACTTTGTTTCATGGGATACTGGCAATAGTCTGACACATTGAAATGATTCCACAGACAAAATATTTTAATTTTTAAAACATTAGTGAAAATTTAAAGTTAAATGATTCACACACAAATAGAAAAAAATGATATAGCTAAGAAAAGAAAAGTTCTTCTTTAAGAATAGTTCAGTTTAAAGCTTATATATCTTGTTTCATTCTTGTAATTTGCTCATACAGTTGAACTGTTTTTAAACAGTCAGAAAACTGTATGCCTATCCTATTTACAAACTACAAATAGGTCTTTCAGTCCCTACTAGCAATGGGACCTATTACAAAACACACTGACTTCATTAACACACTGTATTACAGGTATAGCTAGAAAGTTCTATCTCATATTAACTTCCAGAGGAGAAAGAGTTATACCATAATCTTTAAATATGACAGAAAGTTATATTCTATTCAAATTAAGCAAACACTAATATGACTTTTAACTTAAAGCATTCATTCTAAGATTGGCTCTTTCAATAGTGACAGTTCTTTACTAATGGCCAATGGCAACATTATGGATTTTAGTTCTAGTAATAGTGAAGTATACAAAGGTAATGGCTTTGCATAAACAGTAAACTCTGGACACACTTCAGAATGTGTGTGGTGGGCAACCTTCAAAGCCGCAGTTCACTGATCAAGGCAGATGTATCAAATACAGATGGTCTTTTACAGAATTTCTGTCAGTTCATAAGTGCTGTCTTGTTAAATGTAATTGTGACTGAGCTCAACATATATGCACAGCAACTCATTCAGCGCCCCACACTAAAACCAAATTACAGGGTGCTAATGTGGTCTTGATGTCAGTTGTGACAAGCTGCTTTCTTACTTATTTTACACTTATTGTATATAATAATTTAAAAGCCTTAGGCTGAAATGTACAGCTCAACCAAACCTTTATGTGAAATGCCTTATGGGTAGCAGATAACGAATGAAAAATGTTTAGACTTTTTAGGTGTTTGCATTTTGTTGACAACAACTTACCTGTCACATTGCACATTACTTTCTCATTACACTTTCTGAACGGTAGTGAGAAACTGAAATCCTTTTTGACTGTGTGGGCTGTATCTATACTGTTTATTGGTAGCTTGACAAAAATGCTCAGTCTGCAAACTAAAGAAAAACTAAATCTGATGTATTTTGATTTTGTTTTATTTTAATTTATTTGTATATTCAATTTTCCTTTAACTAGTTTTAACTTATGTGGCACTGTGCAGGAATGACAGGATTGTAACTCTGAAAATTTGGGACACCAACCGGGTCGTCCCATTTAATTATAGGATGTCCAACTCAAAATACACCTTAAGAAAAGAAAATTAGCCACTTGGTCAAAACACAAAATAAGAGCCCGGCTTTTCAAAGTAGCATCAGGGTAATTTCTTGGGAGCTCTGTCCAGCGGTTCGGTCTTAGAAGAGAATGACAGTTCCTACCAGGCAGCCTGGCTTCTTTATAGTGCGTGCCGGAAGGGGTGAGGCTAAGGGCTTATGCTAGGTGGTTTCTCTGAGCGGCAAGGAAAGAAGGACAACGTTAGCTGCAATGCCCCCTCTCACCCCAGCATGTTATGATGATGGCTACGTAGCCAGTGAAGAGATTTATGAAATGCAGTAATATGATTGTTTTTCCTGTTTCTTGTTAATAAATAACACAATTCTCTCCTCCATACCTCCCAGCAAGCTCTGTCCTACACCTCCTGACTCTGGCACGCTTACTGGTTCTTCAGTCATCCTTTAAATAGTGCCCGACCCAGAAGTGCTGGCAAATCACGTGGGAGGAAGAACAGAGCACTTCCGGGTCAGATGGAGGCGGCAGACTGTTAAATTGTCTCCCAGACCTCTTTACCTTCGTATGTGGTGGGTGGTGCTTTGTTCGCCTCCCCCTCCCCTTCTGGGACTTTGAGTCCATCTGGCAAACGATGACTTCACAGGCGGGATGATGTTGACCTTCTCCTTCTCAGAATTCCATAGGGCAGGTCACGAATGGTTGCGAACCCTCATAGTCACTCGGACGTTGGTCGAGAAGGCCATCCTCATCTTCGGGATAGTTTCCTGCTCCTTTCCAGTCTTCCAGATCATCTTCATCTGGGAGGTACACACATGGGAAAAAGTTTATTAACTCATAAAAATTCCTGAATCTTTCCCTGGCACGTACCACATTCTGGATGTTATTATCTGGAAGATTTCTTCCTTGAAGATGGTTGCCTCTCTTCCTCTCTCCACTGACGGCAACACTTTCGAACATGACGCTGCCGATCTGCCTCATCTTCTTTTTTCCCATGACGGCCCAATGTACTGTATATGGTAGGCTTTTGCGGGCACTTTCATATCACAGCGCTGTCTGTCTGGTTGCATCCATGTTTATTTTTAAAGGTTTTCTGACCCAAACTGATGGTCAGAATCCCACTGACTATGCCAATTTAAATGCGTGGATGCTAAGGGTCACTATTGCCGCTTTAATCCCAACAGACAGATGCTCAGGTCACCAAGTAAAAGCAATAAGAAGTGTTTTTAATCTTCTTTCTTCTATAAATAAAAAATAAAATCACAAATTGCAAATATAAATAACACAATTCTCTCCTCCACACCTCCCAGCAAGCTGTGTCCTATACTTCCTGACTCCAGCACGCTTGCTGGGTCTTCAGCCATCCTTTAAAAATGCCTGGCTTGGAAGTGCTTCTGTTCTTCCTCACACGTGATTTGCCAGCACTTCCAGGTCAGATGGAGAACTCAAGTTCTTTAGTCAGCCTGGAAGTATTTCGGGACTCCCGTCCGCATGATCCATTAGTACTTCCTAGCTGTAGGGAAAGTATAACTCCCCAGGTCCTTCGACAGCTCCCCCTGGCGGCACCTACGGCACCCAACAGTGCTGAGAAACCAAACTACAAGTCCCAGGATGCCCTGTGGGAATCCAGGGCACTGCTATACTCCAGGGAAGCTGCCATCTAGTGTCTTGGGGGAGGCAGTTTCCAAAAGTTGCTGCCTTCCCCCATCCTTTCATTCTCGGAGCGTCCCGGCCAAGTCAAGCTGCTGGCCATCCATCACAAAGGTTATCAACCTACTCCTAAATCCTATTTCTGTCCCTGTTGTTACTGTTGCTCTTGCAACATGTTTATTATTACAACAGCATCAAATAACGAAAAGGAAAAGTTGTTCCATGTGTCCTCTTTAATCAGCTAAAGGCCTTTTTCAAGTTTGGGCATACATTGATGCGGAAAACCTAAATAACCTGATAGCTGATAACCAAAGGCATAACAGTGGGGATAGAAGATTAAAGGCTTCAGAAGGTCCAAAGAAAAGTGAAGATATTATTGATGCACAAGTGGGAAAAAAGAGGAATAATAATAAAGAAAAATATTAATAAAGAAGGAAGAGAAAGTACATTATTTTCAAACATTCTTGAAAGCAAGATGGCTCTTGATGCTCTAGGAAAGACAGTAGACCATCTTAAGAGAGATAGAAGCACAATGAAAAGTAGCTTCACAAAGTAGGCTAATTATCTTATCCGATGGGCAAGCAGCATGACTGAAGAAGAGCTTAGAGAGGAGTTCAAAAAAACTTTCTACTAATGTGAGGAGAGTCATGGAAGCAAATGATGACTACAAGGCTGGGCTACTGGCTGAGGCTGAAGTGATGAAAGATTCTGATGATTGATTCTGCGTTGACTGAAAAGTACCAAGAGGCTGAGAAAGTAATCAGGGACTGTGAGTCACGATTCGATGAAGTGAAGAACATTGTTCAAGACCACTTATTAACCAGATATGGAAAAGATAGACTATTTATTGCTGTAAAAGAATCTGAGAAGGCATGTTAAGAGACAAAAGCAATACCTGTATGTAGTATTAATTGTGAGAGATTTAAAGTGCAACTGATTTTTCTGGAAAAGCTCATTAAAGAAGTAGATGGGGCTCTATAAGACTGGGAGCAATGGAATCCAACGGGAGAGAAAGATGACCTTAAGGCTGAAGTGAGAAACCACAAAGCAATAGGCAACAAATTTGAGTCATGAAAAGCAGAGTTTTTAAGAGCAAGGAGTACTGCCGAGGAAGAACAGGCAAGTATAGTATAGTATAAGTACAAGTATAGATCCAGGACCAGCTACAACTACCATCCTAGCCACGCCAGTTCTGAGGTTAAAACCAACCAGTCTGCCTAAGTTCAGTGGATGCAAAAGAGAGTTCCATCGCTGGAAATAAGATTGGGAAGATTGGCAGAAACAAGGAGAGCCAACTGGGTCAGCTGAAGTTTAAAAGATACAGCTCCTAGGCAGTATATGTGATAATATCACCAGAGACCTCAGGCTATCAAGTTATAACACAGCTGAGGACATTTTAAGAGTGATAGAGAACTGTTATGGCAATAAGACTATGATTGCTATAGAAACTGTTGAAGAACTAGAGATGATTCCTGGTGTAAGAGGAAATCAGCCAAGAAAAGTAATTGATCTAATCCAAGTTGCGGAGAAGGCCCTAGCAGATCTCACAGAACTTGGAAATGCTGGCTCAATCAAAAACCATCTTGTGATCAAATCCATAGAAAGCAAACTACCTGAATTTGTGAAGAAAGACTGGCTAATGTTTATGATTGACCCTGCAAATGGTGTCACCCCAGACAACCACTTTGACATTCTGCTTAAGTTCCTGAAAAATTAATATTGAAAATAGAAAAAGAAATATTTGAGAAGCTTGAGCAGCTTAAAGTAGCAGACAAATTTAAGAAACCAGATAAAGCAGGAAAGGAATTTGAAAGAAAATATGCTACAACTAGAACAGCAAGGAAAGATTATTCTCAAGATGGGTATATTGTATGTGGAGATGAGAAACACAAAGATAAACTGTTCTTTTGTAAGAAGTTTAAAGGATTCAAGCTGAGTGAGAAAAAAGTGGCTGTAAAGAAGTTGGGAGCATGCACAAAGTGTCATGAGGAGGATGGCAACTGCAGAGACTCTTACCTGTGCAGGAATAAAGAATGCAAAAGAGAAGGATCATCACTTCTTTCTTTGACCAAGAAAAGAAATTAAAAAAGGAAATTAGATGGCTGGGGCAGATAAAACAAAGACAAACAAGCTAACAGAGGAGCAAGAGGAGTTCTTAGCTAGACTCTCACCAGAAATGGCAGAAAGATGCAAAAAAGCTTTCACTAATGAGACTGCAGTGACCAAAGGTACCTATAGCAACCAGTCTCTTTCAGAAGAATGAACTTCCTGTTCTCCTTATGTTGATGGTTGTCACTGCCAATGCATGTGAAAAAGTTAGTACCTTGGTGAATCTTGCATCAGACACGAACTACATCACTCATGAAGCTCTAACAGGCTGAAATTGAGAAGTGAAAAGATATTGTGCATGGGGTTGGCAGAATTAGTATCAAAGTGAACACCAAGAGATACCTCCTCAAAGTCAGAGTGAGGACACCGAGGGGAACAGAGAGGGCTCATGAACTGGTCTGCTATGGTTTAGACAGGATTGCCTAAATTGCCTAATGGCGATCTGCACCACCACCACCTAATCAAAGCACCGTCGATGGATTAAAGGCCAGAAGTCCACATGACCATCATCATCAAATTCATCCATGAGAACCCTGAATACAATGAGGACTGATTGAGGTCATTTATGTTAGGTAGAATGCTTAGAGAAGGCCTGGAACCCCTGCACATTTTATTTTTTTCTCCAGCCATCTGGAGTTTTTTTTTCATGTCCTTCCTGGCCATCGGACCTTACTTTTATTCTGTGTTAATTAGTGTTCCCTAATTTTACAGTAATTATTTATGCTGTCTTTTTTCTCTTTCTTCATCATGTAAAGCACTTTGAGCTGCATTGTTTGTATGAAAATGTGCTATATAAATAAATGTTGTTGTTGTCTAAGTACATAGAATCATTAGACGTGAGCAGCTAAAGAGATTCTTTCCAAGGGTTGACATTGAAGAGTTTAAATGGCCAAAACGTATTGAACTTCTTATCATCCACCAGGAGGGAAGACTTACACCACAAAGAGTGAAAGTAATTGGAGACCTAGTCCTATGGGAGAGTCCGTTGGAGAAAACTGTGGGCGGAGCTCATCCCGACTTGTTTGAACACATCGATATAACTACACACTATTCAAAGACACATTTTGCTCACTCAATAAGAACAGCTGCAGTTAAATATAAAGAGGTGATTCAAAATCGTGTGATCCAGATACAGGCTGAAAAGATCCAGTTACACCACAAAGGTACATTTGAAGTTAAGTACACAGCTCCTAATAATCGGGAATTCCTGGAATGGTGGAAGTGGGACAGTATTGGAGCAACATGTGAGCCCAAATGTGTAGGGTGTCGCTGTGTAAATTAACAACCAGGAGGAAAGGAGATGACTTTGGCAGAGGAACGAGAACTTGAAATCATAAAAAAGGTCTCGGCTACAAAGAAGAGGTTGCCCATAGCACATCTCCACACTGTGATGCAAGGTATCCATGGATTGAGGACCCAGTCTCCTTGCCAAATAATAGAAGTTGAGTAGAAGCTATATTTCTGAGGACAAAAAAGCAGCTCGAGAAAGAACCAATCTGGAAAATTGCCTATACATCTCAGAAGATGATCAATGGCTGGAAGGGGCCTGTGTGGTATGTAAGCCACCTGGTAACACCAAATCCCCACTCAGTGCACCTTGTATGGAACAGTAGTCAAAAGTTTAAGGGAGTGAGTATGAACGATCTCCTGCTAAAGGGACCAGATGTTCTTAACCCTATAAGGGCTTTTCTGCTTAGATTTAAGAGAGGAGTGTATGCTGCGTTAGGAGACATCAAAAAAAATGTGCAACTCGGTCTGGCTAGAGGAATATGAATTTCACCTCCACAGATTTCTCTGGAGAGATGTTCCGCAAGATGAAATAAGTGAATTTGCTGTCACCAGAGCCAACATTGGAGATAGACCTGCAGGATGCATTGCAAAGCTGGCTATGCAAGAAACAGCAAGAATGATGAAGTTTGTTCACCTACAAGAGGAGCACAGAGTCCTTGAAGAGGACAGTTATGTGAATGATATTCTTACTTCCCACTGTGACAAACAGAGGCTGGATAAAATCACTGCGGAGGTTGAAGAAATTTTGAGGGCTGGAGGATTCTACCTCAAAACATGGATTCGGTCAGGTCAAAGTGGGAGGCAGGGAAATGAAACTGCAATCTGTGAAAAGGATTTAGGTGATAAAAGCAAAGCACTGGTACTACCCAACCAAATGAAAGAAGAAAATAATAAAGCTCTAGGTGTTGAGTACCTTATGGAGAGTCAGTAATAGTCCAACCCGCTATATCCTAACACAGGGGTGTGCTGAAGCCAATCCCAGCCAGCACAAGGCACAAACAAATCCCAGGCAGGGCACACAACAAGCACAATTTAGGACCACCAATGTACCTAACCTGCATGTCTTTGGACTGTGGGAGGAAACCCACACAGACACGGGGAGAACATGCAAACTCCATGCAGGGAGGACCCAGGAAGCGAACCCAGGTCTCCTTACTGCGAGGCAGCAGCGTTACCACTGCACCACCATTCTTCCCTTGTGGAGAGTGATCAGTTATATCTAATGACTTCAATCAAATTTTCTAAAAGGAAAAAGAAAATAAGGATAGGAAAACAATTCTGTGAAGAGGAGGTAAGAGACGAAACTTCAAACCCTAAGGTCACCAAGCATACCTAACACTTCTACTGGCCAGGTTAGTTGCTGTTTGAATCATCAATGCCACTGACACAGTATGCTACAATGCAGCGCAGTGCACTACACCACAATTTGTTTCAAGTATAATAATAAATGGCTTACTCTGCACATTATTAACGGCTAGTATCTTGGTTGTTTCTGTGTTGTCACAAAGATCAAAACTCACCTGGCTAGACTTTCGCATTCAATCTAACATCATTTTCCACAGTTCTCATATTTTATAAAGAGTGGATATTTTTTAAAGAATCTTTGAATTATCATTTAACATGCCACCTCCATCATCAAAACAGTACACGAGAACAGTTAAGATATGGCTTATGGACTTTATTTTGTTGTGTGTCCCTTACAAACACTAAATTCTGGATGTGTGTGACTCTTCACTCAAAGTACACTGTAGCTGGGTGTCAGTGCTTTGCCAAAATAGCCTTGAATGGCAAAATTGTTTACTTATTTTAACTAGCAAAGTTTTTTTTTTACTCATTTAAACTGTGTATGTTCACCGTACATCATTTCCTATTCTTGGATTGCTTATGCAGACTTTCATTAAGAGCTTTTATCATTCATTTAAATGCATTTCATCAGTAAAGAAAAACACTTTTATCATATTACTCACTGCTTAAAGGCCAAATGGGTTCAAAATAAATTTAGATTGCATGTTCTTAATCTTTCTAGTGTGGAAAAACATCTGTAAAGAACATAGACTTTACTTATTATTGTTTGACGCATGCAATACAGCCAATGGATAATTTTAGTTATAAGTTCTGAGCTCTGAACCTGACCTACCAACTCTGCTTAAACTCTTGTTGCCATCATTTTTAGAATCTGAGTTCGTGCTGTTCATCTGCCTAAGGAGATTTGTACTGTAGTGAGGTGTTGGACCAGAGAATATGTTGGTTATATATTAATATAACCAGTGTTTCAGAAAATACAGACTAAGGCTTCCTTCTTAAATTTCAGCCTTTGATTTTGAGCATGATCTTTAATGGCAAGTACAAAGCATGTTTTCAGTGTCCCCTAACTGTCAATTGTCTATTCTACAGGGTGGTCCAAATCTAATTATGCAGATCCAGATCGTCTGGATGACTTTGATTTATGTGGGGATGATTCCATTTCGTCAGTTCACACACTTCTCGATGGTCTGGGATTTTTTGGGTGATTTTCTATGTAATATACTTAATAAATTATGGCGTAATGAAAATTGCATAATTTGATCTGGACCATCCTATATATGCTGTTGCTTCAACTGAAAATCTAAAAGAAATTACTGCTAAAGTTTGAAAGCAGCAGATCCAAAACTGCTGAAATATGAGGAAGTGTATTGATCTGATAAGTGCACTTACAGTATCTATCTTATGTGTGTCTTGATTTTTGTTTTTTGCAGGCGTGAGCGAACATGAAATGATGTTAAAGACCAATACTGCTAAGGCAACTGTGGCAGGTCTGGTGTCCGCACAGGAATACGCTCTTCAGATTTTTGTACTGAATGGAACACAGGAGTTGCTTTTTGCCAAACGAAAATTTAGCAGTAAGTGACTGGCCATGGTTTTGTTCTTGTTAGCTTGTCAGCAGATTGATTGAGTGCTGCCGTATTTCATAACGTAAATCATGTCAGGAAATCTGATCCTGTTATGCTCCTTTCCAGCTGTACCTTCAGACTGCTTCCTCCAAATTATACTGTACACCTTGAAATGCACCTCAGACCTAGCATTAATGGAGAGGACTCATTGTGAGTCATATACCTTTTATTCTACCTCACTCTAAGTTTCTTTTTTCTCTTACTTATTTACAATTCAGTCAAATGGAATTAACAAGTAGGAAATACTTTATTGAGCTTCAATACCAGAAGGTCTCCTAGACGCTATTTTTAACCTATTCTGACAGGTGCTTAGTGCATTTGTAGTAATCGGGCATTTGGTCTATAGTGCATTACTTGACCTCTTAAATATTAAGATATTAAAATAGCACAATTTTTATAATGGCTAGGAAGGTGTTTAAAGTGCTATAGCACCTACGTAATGTTGTAAAGATGTCTGACTGGTAGATATTTATGTCTGAAAACAACCTGTCATTCCCCCTGATGATATCAGATTCCATCCATCCATCCATTTTCTAACCCGCTGAATCCGAATACAGGGTCACGGGGGTCTGCTGGAGCCAATCCCAGCCAACACAGGGCACAAGGCAGGATGATATCAGATTGCTAAAGCTAAATAGCTTATCTTCACAACTGGATACTAGCTATTATCATTTTTTCTTGTCTATCAATCCATTGTTGAAGTAGGTTAATCCACTTCAGGAGAATTGGGACTCAAATCAGCACTGATAGCAAGGCAGGAATTAACACTTAAGCTGTGAAATCCAAAAATTCTAACACTAAATTTCAATCTCAGTAATACTGAGTACAAACTGATACACCTACCTTTTCAGAAGGCGAAAAACAGATGAATAGCTTACACGGTTTATAATTCCAGAAAATGACAGCATACTAGCTCATCTGTGGCTGTTATATGCACCTCCAAATTAGTGGAGCTGTTTCAATTTTATGTTATTTTATTTATTCCATGCACACTAGTTCTTCATAATAATGCCAGGGATGGTGCACCGCCTTTTGGATGCATAATATTTCATAGCTCTTCTTATTTTTTGAGGCTGTTAAAAGTTCGGGCCAAAATATTTATTTATAAGGAAAGTTTTAATGCTTGTTTGACTGGTCTGATCTTGGAGAGATAATCTGAGCAGTGTTTTGAACTGCAGTAATAAAAACACAAAGCATTGTGCACCCTGATTTTTTATTTTCTCATATAAATACCAAGTATAGGGAAAGTACTGTAATTATCCAAAAATTCATTTTCGAGATTTTTATAAATTTCAACATTTCAAATATTGAACTTCCCTGAGTCCGAAAATACCATTTTTGGAATTATGTCTGTGTGTCTGTCTGTGTGTGTGTGTGCAAACACGATAACATGAATACACTTTCACTTAGCTCAATCAAATTTTGCATAACAGTATTAGGTACAAAAAATAGATTTCTATCAACTTTTGAACTATTTCCACTAACCGGAAGTGGTACTTTTTTATTCATGCAGCTGCAGAGTCTGATTTATTCAACTTTGCTTTTATAATAATTGTTCAATATATTATTAATTTGATTTGATTTGTTGTTCATTGTTCTTTAATGTACATAATATAAAAATATATATTATATATATTATATATAAATTATATAAAATATAATCCATTGTCTTGCTGTTTACTCTTCAAATATTCATCCCCATATCTGAGTATATGAGAAAGTCTACTTTGCACTCATGATTTTTTTAATTGGCCATTTTTTTTCAGTTTTGATTTTCTTTTTTTTTTGTAAATTTTCTGTGCCTGACTGGTACTTGAAAACCATAACACTATTTTTTGATAAACTATTTCTGTTTTACATATAAGATTTGTGTGAATGTGGTGGGGGACTTAATAAATCACATCTACCTTGTTGAACCCTACAATAGTGGACGTTATCAGATTGCTAATTTGCATTTTTTGAGGAAAAATTTAATCAGATTCTATGATTCTGTTAAAGAAGCATTTACAGTTTCTAGAGTAAAATCAATGCATTTACAAAGCATTTTCAGACTATGCATATGCAGTACATAAGGAATCCAATACACAGGGTATTTATGACATGTTTAATCATGTGGTGCAAATCATCGGCAAATGATCATCCATCTGCAATGTAGGTAATCAATCGTTTATTGCTGATAATGTCACCTATCACCACAAGCCTACTGTGCTGCATGTATTAAGGGGTCATCCAGTTTGTGCTGTGTTAACTCTCCTAAAACTTTTGAGCCCTTAGTTTTTATTTATCCTTTTACTTTCTTGCTCAGTGGCTGTTCTAGCACCATTAGTCAATAACACAGTCTGCAGTGACATACTGTATATAATTAACATGCAGCTTCATTTTTGAGTGTTGTTGCTCAAAAACCTAGCTGATATGAAGTATAAGGTTAGTCTGTTTCTTGGATACACACATGTGGAAAGCAGTTAGATCCATAGTCATTTGTTGATTTTACCTGCAAGCACGAGAAAGAGTGTGTGAGAGAGGGAGTGTGTGTGTGTTAAGTGTTATCTGAGATAAAGGATTACAGAGACAGATAGAAATATATGCTGAATGTGAGCACTTTGAAATGGTATTGTGGATAGAACAGGGTTTGAAGACCAGTTCATTTCTAATTGAAAAACATTAGTTTTGGAAGTTAATATGAGCAGGGGTTGCAGTGGTTTGTTAGACTTATTGGAATGTAAGAACATATTGCCAGGTTTGTTCAAGCAATTTGCATAATAGCGACAATTCAAGAAGGTGGTAAGGAAGCACTTAGTTGTGATCTGAAGTTAAATTACTGCTGTAAAACACACAATTGGTATAATAATTCCGCTTCCAAGGTAGTTTTGCATCTTAAATATTACTGAATTTTAATTACCTGGATAATCCACTAACACACATTTTCAGTTTCTGAAAAGAAAATGAACTGCACTAGAGTGATAGTCATGAGATCTTCATATCCTGGAAAGCACAGACAATTGTTTCAGTTCTTGGTGAGCTATAGCCATTTTAGAAAATTTTTAGAAATGTTAGTACATTTTCTAATATTGAACTCTTTATTTTGCGCTTTTGGGCTTTATTTGAATAAACCCTGGGATTAAGGACTTAATGATTTTAACACACATGATAGAAGTAACTTTAAAAAGGTTGTAGCCTAATGACCAATTTATATAGTTAATTCATTATTTTCTTTTATACATAAGTCTCTCTTTTCCAGTATGAAGTTGTAACATAAGTTTAACATGTCACTGTCCTCTGTACAAATATATTTTATAAATCTACTTTTCTTTCTACTCACATGCACAGCTGACCCAGATTTAGGACACAGGATCATTGTTTAGAACTGCTAGGCAAAGCATAAGACAAGACAGATAAAGACAGCTGGGGAAATGTGCACTATCTTTCATCTGTCAGAGTCAGCATGGAATTGTATCCTCTTTGCCTTGTTTGGAATTGTATTATTGTCCTAAGTGGGGGCCTACACATGAAGAAAGAGTATAAAGCCTTGGAACATTGCCCGGCACACCTTTGAAGCCAAATGATGGATGGGAGATAATGTCATTAGATCCTGACAATCCTTCCAACATAGTGGCAAAAATGGCAGACTCTACACATCAGGCCCCCACTTCCAAACTGGGTTCTTGCCATTGGCTTCCTTCATCTGTTATGCAGCATAAACTGTCATTAAAGAAAGCTGTTATTTCTCCTATGTGATTTCTTACTGCCGTATCACTAAAGGAGGGGTAGGCCTATCGCCTTTTCATATTATGTTTATATAGATTCAGGTAAAACGCCCCAATTACAAAAGAACTCATTCCAACAAGGGACCTAATGACCCCTGCTGGATACAGAAGTACAGATTTGTTTAAAACTAATAATTTTGCCACAAGGCTAAAATTTTACTTTTAACTCCTTGTAAGTGAATCTACCTCAGTTTTACTGAGTCTCTTACTAATCTTATTAATCTTCCTGTGCCTGCTTTTCTCAAGTCAGAATTGCAGGAGTTGGGAATCAATCCTAGGAGAGCTGCTAGTCTATCTCGGGGCCAATTTAGATACACAAATCAATACGAGTTTATGTCTTTGGGATGTAAGGAAAACCTTTGTAACTAGAGAAAAAAAACAAATGTAGGGACAATGTGCAAACTTCAAACAGACAGTGTTTGGGCCAGAATATGAGCCAAAAAGAATATATACAGTATATCAAAAGCCATGGAGCAGCAGCGTTTACCACTGTACAATTTAACTAGTGTGGCCGAAGGTTCAAACAAATAGCAGGCAGACACCAATTCTAATAAGCAGAATCTTTTATTTCTGACTTCTTGGTGAGCAGAGTGGCTTTTCCTTACAGAGAGAAAATGCAAGGAAGGCCCCCGACAAGGGGGGTTCAGCTGCATTTATAACAAAATCTTCAAAGAGAATGATTAAAAAAAATAGAGCAGTACCATTCAAGGCCATAAAACATTCTATACAAAAATCTGCTGATTACAATGGAAGCATAAATTCTAGTCTTATATTTGGAATGAAGCTTATCAGAAAACCTGCCATGGCCACTGCTGAAACAGCTGGGAAGAGTCAAAAACTGCATTCCACACCAGCAGCTCTACCCTAATAAGCACACTTATTTGTATTTGTTATAATAATACCATGGCATACAGAGAACATGCAGATTTTCATACAGAAGCTAGCAAAAGATTTTAACTTCCATTCCACACTAGTGCATAATTTTATTAGTATACTTGTACTTAAAACAGTTTCAACAAGAGTAAGCAGTTTAGTTAAATACAGATTGCCATTTCTTTTTTTAATATTCAGAGTATCTTGTAGATTCCCAATATGTCACTTTTGCCAACTTTAGAGATACCCTTTAAGCTAATCTGCATATTGAGATGAAGGAGGAAAAACCGTGTACCAGAGAAACATCCACATACTGTATGAGGACTTGTAAATTCTGAAGAGGCAGTGTTAGGGCTGGGATTCATACTTAGAGTTCTTGAGTTTGAGGCAACATTGTCGCCTTTTGTGACAAAACGTACAACCTCAGAATTCAGTTTAGTACTGTGGAGAGAGGTAGTGAAAATGTATAAAATGACACCTGGAAGCAGTCTTAAAACTGAGTTCTTAAATTGCTCTCTCAGTTATTTCTGTCAACTGAAGATTTGCATCCATATACATTGGGGGTTGATCAATTGTAGCCACATTTAAAATAATAGGCACCACATTTATACAATGAGATGTTTGCAGTTTCTCTTGATCATCAGAACTTTTTTTTAAAACATTCATTGTTAGCTTACCTGGGTGGATACCTGCCAAAGTATAGTGTGCCATTTGTCTGTGAGAAGTGGATTAATAAATTTTCACTTCATACAGGACAAGAATCTTATGAATGCTGGGTTTTGCTCATCTTCCTCAAGCTACATCTATGAGTTCAAATTGCTCACACCTAGCTAACTTTGTTTGACTGTAATTTCATGTTAAATTTTCATCAAGTACACAGGCATATGTGCTGAAATTGGGCTTACCATTGTTTTGTTTTTTTCCTTTGCAGTTGACAACTTGAGAGAAGAATCAAAAGAGAGAAATTCTAAAAGGAACCAAAGGAAGCCCAAAGATGATAGTCCAACTGTGTCTGGAAATGAAAACGGGTCAAAAGTGGTTGAATCTCCATCTGTTGTTTTATATAAAGAATCCTCTTTGCCAGGTAAACTTGTAATTCCTTCCATCTGAGAACAGAAATACCTTAAAATATTTATATTTACATAGTAGTAGTAGTAGTACTAGTGATATTGTCAAGTGGATTCTCACTAACAGTATTTTCCCAGAAAAAAGTGAAATATAGACTTGCCTTTACTTCCTTTTTAGTGAGCTCTTGAGTGGTGGTCAAGATTTTGATTTATTCTATAGTGTTCCAAGCTTTTTCCCCATGTCCTCCTTTTCTCAAATATCCCACTTGCCTCCTTCTTGCCCACATCATTTACCTATGTATATGAATGGAAATATTTTTAAAAAGGTAAACCATAGTGGCAAATTGAATACTGGTTAATTTGCTGTCTACCAGCTGCATCACACAACCATGAGTTTTATTTTTACTGCACTAAGCACTTATTCAATCACTTTGCTACACCCTTTCTCAAAAACAATATATCACCATTTCCTTATCAAACTTCTCTTTTTACTCCAGTCATAAATAGTATGTACTGTATCTTATATGTTAAAAATTTCTTAACATAGCTTGACAATTTACAGCATAATATCTGCCTGTGTGCAGCCCCTATGCTTGTCTTACTTGCATGTCTTCTGAGAATAGTGGCAATAATACAATACCAAAGACACACTCAAAATATACATATAATGTGCAACATATATATTTACTGTTATATACAACTAGCTGTGTATGCTGTAAAAAGCCAGGGGTCCTAGAAACTATTGAAATTGTCAGAAAAAAAATGAAATGTAGAAATGTCAGGTAATTGAAAGGAACTACTCTGGGCATCTCTCTCCTAGGAGGTTTAGTTTTGTTGACGTGCTCACATTGTTTGTGCATTAACAGCTTAGCGACTGTCTTTCTTCTGAGGTTTCATTTTGCTGACGTGCTCACTTTGCTTGTGTATTTGCGGCGGGAGGAAAAGTAAAAAGGATACCGTTTTGCCGATGTACTCCCCTTGCTTCTGTATTAGCGGATAATTGATTGACTCTCTCTTCAGATGTTTTGTTTTGCCAACGTGCTGGCCTTCCTTACATATCCTCGGAGGTGGAGTCCTTAGCCTGACTCCACCTCTCACTTCCAGGCCGGACAGACACAAACACTTCCACGCGTAGATGTTTATATATAAGATATGCATTTGCAAGTATTTTATATATACACTGCGTTTTTATGTTGCAAACTTTGTTATTATTTTCAACGATTCAGTCTCTCTTTGAAACATAAACTCCTATTTTTTTGCCATAGGCCCACAGTAATATGTCACAGCTCTCTTGCTAATTTGTTTGCATATTCTTAAACTTACCATCATTTTTTGATCACTGTCTTTAGTTGAGAAAATTGCAGAGGCAATTTGAAGTTATAATCTGTTAATATCTACACAAGGACAATTGTTACAGATGTACATTAATGCTGGCTCAACAATTCTATCAAACAATTTTACATTTTTGTCCAAAGGCAAAGGTTTAAAATGAATTCAAATTTTTTCCAACATTCTACTATTATGTAAAAATCAATTCTTAAAATTTTTTTTAAAAACCTATTTGATATGTTTCCATAGATACTAACAACTTATTTTTATTATTAGATAACACTTTATTGATCACAAGGTGAAGTTCACTTGCTCCATTAGCAAAGCAGAAAATAAATTATTTGTTCAAAATAGAAAAGAAAAAAAAAATCTGCATAAAATAAATAGATAGATAGATAGATAGATAGATAGATAGATAGATAGATAGATAGATACTTTATTAATCCCAAGGGGAAATTCACAAACTCCAGCAGCAGCATACTGATAAAGAACAATATTAAATTGAAGAGTGATAACAATGAAGGTATAACAGACAGATAATTTTGTATAATGTTAACGTTTACCCCCCCGGGTGGAATTGAAGAGTCGCATGGTGTGGGGGAGGAGCGACCTCCTCAGTCTGTCAGTGGAGCAGGACAGTAACAGCAGTCTGTCGCTGAAGCTGCTCCTCTGCCTGGAGATGATCCTGTTCAGTGGATGCAGTGGATTTTCAATTATTGACAGGAGCCTGCTCAGTGCCCGTCGCTCTGCCACGGATGTCAAACTGTCCAGCTCCGTGTTTACAATAGAGCCTGCCTTCCTCACCAGTTTGTCCAGGCATGAGGCATCCCTCTTCTTTATGCTGCCTCCCCAGCACACCACCGTGTAGAAGAGGACGCTCGCTATAACTATCTGATAGAACATCTGCAGCATCTTATTGCAGATGTTGAAGGATGCCAGCCTTCTAAGGAAGTATAGTCGGCTCTGACCTTTCTTACACAGAGCATCTGTATTGCTATTACAATTACAATTACAATACATATGTGTAAAACCAAGACAAAAGTACACCTCATACATTTAATGTAGAGCATTCCTAAAGAAATATTGTTCATGTGCCAGTGGGTCAGTCAGAACTTGCTTCTGTAGGGTGAAATTGTGAAAGCACAAGACATTATACAGTCTTATGCCTCATGTAAATAGTGCCTCATAGTGAGCTGATGACTAAGTTGACCCAGGATAACACATCATTGGGAGAATGGCGATAATGAGCTAATACCACTTCTAAAGTTGCTCTCTTCCTCTTTACTGCTGTTACTTCCAATGTATCTATGGTCACTCCTGTTTATTAAGGCCTATGTCATCCCTTGAGTTAGTGTTACTGCCTTAAGACTTCAGCACATGACATCAGTTTAGCAATTATGGACCTGTATAACATTCTGCAAACATTTAAGGATGTAATTCTCCCCAGAAAGTAGAGCTTTGTTTGCACAGCCTATACTCAAACAGTCTACTATTCACGTGGACCCCACTGGTGTTTCAGTGTGTTTCTGTATTTGGGCTAATGGGGGCATCAGCCAATGTATTCTTCTTTCATTATCTGAAAAAGAAGCAAGGAGTATAATGTCCCTGTTTCAAAGAAGAACAGGAATCTGAAGCAAGAAAAGAAGTGCGTAGAATCTTGTTTTTTTAATTGTTTACCAGCCTTAACGTTGCTACTGGACAGCCCCAGAGAATTGTGTTTGAGTCATGCAATGTGTGTAGTCTGCCCATTCTGCCCATGTTATTGAGGTTCGTCCTTTTTCAGCTTAAAGTTATTTGATTCCAAATTTAAGGTGTTGCTGTTTCAAATTAGGCAGTTCATAGCCAGTATTTTTTTTTTAGGGTTACCGATAGTTAATGTTTAAATCTATATTGCTGAATTTTGTTGTATGATGATTATGTCAGCATATCACAATGATCTAATGCCAGTTGAGACAAACCTGTCAACAGCACCTCAGTGTTTGATTGATTTTTTTTTTTGACGGGAATGGTGCGTAAACTTGAAGATCTTGCTAGTTAGGCAAGTTTATGTTAACGTTAGACAAGTGTTCACACATTATGGAAAATTCTTTTATGACTGTACCAGAATTTACATGCCAAAAACATCTCATCCTCTGGAATGCCAGAGACCACTGCTATCTCCTTTATCTATGTGATTTTCAACTGCAGGTGATTGCCCTTGTAGCATATAATTTCCTCCACCTCTTTTGTATACTATTATCACTTATTATTTGGTTGATGTCGTTATCCAAGGTGACTCACAACATTTGGGATGCAATTGGTTACATATCTTTTGTTTTTCCAATTGGAACACCAGCAGGTGAAAGTGACTTGCTTGTGGCCAGTAGCAGGATTTGAACCCTCTAACTCAGGCTCAAGTCCAAACCCTTAACCTCTACACCACACTGCCTACTCCTTTTCATCTCAATTACCTATAAAGGAGGAATCATCTAGGAATGAAATAAATTAAAATTGAACTCAAATTTGGCATGTTAGGAGGTGAAGATATAGGGAGAGCAGACAGTTCACTGGAATGGTCCTTTTTTGCTGAACAGTACCTCCAACACACAGTGCTGGAGTCTCACAGACTGTCTCCTATTAGTCAGATAGTCTTAGTTAGACAGTCAATGATCCACGACACTGTGGAGACATTACCCACATCATGTTAAGCTTATTCTGTAACCGTAGAGGAATTATTAAAAGTAGTGAAGATATCAAACAATGTGAGTCATTTCTGTCAAGGTCTGAGCAAGGACTTTGATACATGTAGATCCAGGTACAGTGGAACCTCTAGTCACGACCGTAATTCATTCCAAAACTCTGGTCACAACACGATTTGGCCGTGACCCGAAGTAATTTCCCCCATAGGATTGTATGTAAATACAATTAATATATCTTTTTAAAGATTTTTAAGCACAAAAATAGTTAATTATACCATAGAATGCACAGTGTAATAGTAAACTAAATGTAAAAACATTGAATAACACTGAGAAAACCTTGAACAGAGAAAACTAACATTGCAAGAGCTCACGCTATACTGTAGACTTACGAACCGCTCTCTGTAAACACTTTTTTTTAAGAGGATTAAGAGTTTTAAGCACAGGGAAAAAAAGGAACAATAGAAAAATCTGTAAACAACCAAGAAAAATAACCTTGCATGAGTCGAGTTCTGGCATGATGGAAGTGAGGAGGAACTGGGTGGAGAGGAGATTACAGTTTTGAGGTAAAGTCTGTCATGATGTGGGTTCGCTGCATGCTCCCATCTTGCTTCCGGGAGCCCTTAAACCTGTCACCATCTGTAATATTACTGATGAGCACGACAGTGAGGCACTACAATGGAGCAATCGGATGGTGCAAAAAGTGCCAAGTGCTTTTATTAAAATCAACAAAACAACAATCAAATATAAAGTCCAAATTAAATAAAGTGCAGTGCTTTCAGAATCCTTCAATAAATAAATGATCCCATAAAAACAAGTGAAGTGGAGGTTAAAATCCAATAGACAAAAGTCTTCATTAAATACAACGAGATTAAAACAATGCTCGAAGCAGTCTCTTTAAAAACAAGCCCGGTGCATTCTTTAACTGTCTTCTCACGCTCTCTCTTGCTCGCTCGCTCGCTCTCTCGCGCTCTCTCTCTCACTTGCTCGCTCGCTACACAGGGAGAGACTGAGCACGTGCGGAAATCATCTGTGCGTACAAACCAGAAGGGAAACCGGCTTGTTCGTCAACCGAGTGTGTGGTCGTGAACAGATGCAAAAGTTTGGCAAACTTTTTGGTCGTAACCTGATTTGTATGTGTTCGGAGACATTCATGACCCGAGGTTCTTATCTACTTCTATATGTGGCTGTGTCTCAAATCTTAAACACGTAACTGGATTTTTGACCTAGCTGATGGCAATTTTTGATCTTTGCTACTTAAACTGTAAATGCAAGCCATCATTTTCATGCTATTCTAAAACTAAGTTGGTAGAGGGCAGCTCATTCTGAGTTATATCTTTAAATTTCTAGCAAGCTTTTCTCATTTGATTTCACATTTTGTGTGATGTTCTGTTAACAAACAAGGTATTACAGTTAAGTATACAAATGTTGAACAACAATGGATCAAGAACAATATTTGTTGTCACCAAAGGTAAAAATGCATCTAAGTTGTAGCAGGTGTGCTTTTACATGATTGTGTATTGTTGTGAGAAATTAGGCAACATACAGAAAAAGGTTTGGGGATGGCCACCCTGTATACTTAAAAATCAGCAAAAGAAAAGAAACACATCTTTACATAAGCGGAGTTCACAACTGAACTGACTGATAGGTTGCGTTTGCTCTATAAATGAGGTGGATGGAAGGAAGAGGTGAAATCAGGGCAGCCAGAACAGGAACTGATGTGGCAGGAAAATGGATTCTGGATACAGGAAATTATGTCATCTGGGTTTGCCAGAAGTGATGTCAACAGTGGGTGGATAAGTGATGATGTCACTGAGAGGCAGGGCCTTTGGCTAAACTACAGAGGAACAAGAGGAGAGCGAATCAGGTGAGAGCACCAACCCCTGATCTGGCTGACAAATAGCACTATTTGAGCCTGTAAACTGTCCTTCATGCACATGTGTGTGACATTATGTAAGGTACTTTTGTTTTCAGTTGTGGTAAAAGTAGTAAGGAGGAAAAGAAGAAGTAGCACAGAATCTGCATCACATTTTATGAAGTCACCAGTCATGATGAAGAAATATGACATGGAAGTTTCATTTGGGGACTGCCACCTACTTTCTTTATGCATGGTGTTTGACTGGATCGGTTTATACCCTCTCATAGTTTCAACTGAGCAGTGTTTACTCTCTTTCTTTGATTGTTTTTGGTAAAGTTAAAGTTTTTGTCTAATGCATCACTTTATGTTAATCTCTCTGTTTACTAGACTGCAATAAGGCCACTAACCAGTGGACAAAAATACTTTTTTTTGCTTGTATGTTCATAAACAATTTTGTATGTATTTTAATAAGTACACTGAGATGTACATTAAGTAAAACTTTAACATGTTATTATTAACTTAACAATGGGCAATGACTGAAATAAATGGTTTGAGCATTTTTGACTTTGGGAAAAATGACTGTTTGAACTATTCACAATAAAATTCTGTATACTTTAAAGTGGAACTGTACAATATATACAAGGTTTCTTTGTTAAACTTTATTAAAATTAATTACTCTCTAACTTTATTTTTTAGGTCACTTAGAAGTACACTTTTTGTCTTAATTATTCATATCTACTTACAGCTAAAGAGTCACAGAGTGAAATGCCAACAGATAAAACATCTAAAGGCCAAAAAAAAAATCGAACAGGAGGCAAAGACTCTGTGAAGGGGGAGAAAAAAAATAAAGAGAAGGAAAGCCAAGTGAAGGAGCAGCCAGGGAAGACGATGGTGAAGCAGGGAGCTGAAAGTAGTGCAGATGGTAAGTCTTGCCACTGTCTCTTTTCTGTGGATGAACTTATTACAATGAAAAGAAGACTAAACCACATTATACAAAGAAGATGACTAACTTTGTTAGACCATTTCCCCAAAGTAAAGGAGTTACATTAGTCAGGATTAAACTATGTACATCGTTCAATGAGTGATTAAAACCCTTAGAGTATTTCCAAAAATTTATTATCAAGTGTTCATGAGAGCGCTTCTGCTTTGCTTCATAGAGCATCATATACCTTAATAGAAACATATGTTTATACCTGAAAAGCTTACACACCAGAAAATGCCACTGTAGAACACTTTGTTCAGTCGCAAAGTTCTCCCAGCTCAAGTCTGTTTATCTGGGTGTGAGGTGCCTTGAATTGTATAGGGTAAATAATATATCATTATTTGGAATAGATGCATTTCATGTGTGTTCAGTATCTACAATGATCTCGGTAAATTTAGGATGATAGGAAATGCGAGGCAGGAAATGTTGAACAAATAACTAAAAGAGAAACTTTTTTCAATTGACAGAAAGTTGACTTTCTGCTTGGCTGGTATAGAGGTAAGAGCTGCTGCCACATATACAAACGGTTGCGGGTTCAAGCCTGGGCTCTCCTCATTTTGAGTAGTGAGCTGCTATTATCTACAGAGTATATATGTATATATTCACTAAAGGCACGCAAGATGCACGCAAAACAGAGAGCCACGGCCGCCAACTCACAGACCCCCGGACACCAACTCTAACAGAGCCCTGCCTGCCAACTGTAAGGCCATGGGATACTATGGGATGCGCACGACAGGGCCAGGCCCGCCAACTCACAGAGCCCTGCCCGCCAACTCTAAGACCATGGGATACACTCGACAGAGCCCCGCCCGCCAACTCTAACCCTCCTGCGTCATGGGATGCGCACGACAGAGCCCCGCCCACCAACTCTAACCCTTCTCCCATGTCATGGGATACACACAACAGAGCCCCGCCCACCAACTGTAACCCTCCTCCTGCGTCTACCGTTGACTATTCATTGTTCTTTTCGGTTCCGGCTGCTTTCCTATATAGATAATCGACCAATTCGCCCGACCATGGGGTACGCACGACAGAGACCCGACCGCCCACTCTAACCCTCCTCCCGCGTCATGGGGAACGCACAACAGAGCCCCGCCCACCATTCACTAAGGACACGCAAGACAGAGAGCCACGCCCTCAAACTCACAGAACCCCGCCCACCAACTGTAAGACCATGGGATACCATGGGATACGCACGACAGGGCCAGGCCCGCCAACTCCTCTGATGGCCAATGAAGAGCATTGTAAGAAGTACATACTACGCTAGGTAGGCCAATGTTATGTTCTTGGACGGGAATGGCGGTATCTTCTTGAAAAGCAATGTAAAACTGAATGCGATGACTGTGCATGGGGTTTGCGAGTTGACACTGAAAGGAATTGGAATGAGTTTGTAAGTGCTTCTTGAGAGCACGAGTTGTTTTGAAGCATTGCTGGCAATGTTCACATTACATAATTCGTTCAGTGGAGTGTGATTCTAAATGTGCTTTAAGATATGTATGCAGTCGGAACATTTTCGAACAAATAGTGCATTGAAAGACCTGTGTGGAATGCGTTTGTTCAGTGGAGTGTGTGTTTAAATGTGCTTTGAGATATTTCTGGAGCGTGAAGGTTTGTGAGCAAATGTTAAATTGAAATTCCGGTGTGAAATGCATTTCTAAATGTTTTTCAGTAAGAGGATAGTGGGAAGGTGACGTCACATCAGCGTGGCTGCAGACAAATGTTTGTGTTGAATGGATTTGCACATGGTTGAGGAGATTTGTCTCAGTAATGGCACTAGACTTTCTGTTACCAGAATTCACCACAATGTACTGGAGTGTAAGACTATCACATCTGCTACCTCACAAACTGTCCTTATTCCCCGGATTTCCCTGACCCAATCAGATTTAAAATTTGCCTTTTACTTTTACACGCAGACAATTTACTGCTAGATTGGTGTTTGCAATGACAATTATTAAGCCACAGGGCCAAACTTTCAAAAAGATATGCCTGTATCTGCCAAAACATGTTTTCAGTCACGGACAATTGTATGTTGCTCTCTCCAGAGTTCCATCTTTTCATTCACTGACAGTTGTATCCTCAAACCCTCCCCATTTGGACAACTATGTCTTTCAGGAAGTGTTCACACATCAATAAATAATTATGCGCCATATGCTACACCGCGGGTTGGCTAGTTATTATTATTACTATAATAAAAACATACATTTGATATAAAGTCTTTGAACTGTGGCAAATCATACCTAGCAGAGGAGATGGACCTAATGTTGTGAAGGCCACACTTAGATGCGTGTTTAGTGGGCTGTACAATGAAATACATAGCCTCAGAAAACACAGTGGTAAATTGCTTAAACATAGAGATAATCACAGAAATAGAAGAAACGTTACATCAACAGTACAACACAGACTTTCCAGAGCATTGCTGTGAAAAAAAAGAAGGAGAACATCAAATTCATGCACATCATCTCAGAATCTGCAAGACTGGTAGGTGGCCACTACTGTTTAAATTTGTCTTTAAAACACAAGACACTTAAAATGTCAAAATCACTGTATTGCAGAACAGCATGCTATTGGACTCAAAAGAAAACTGAAGAACATTTCAGGTTTTCACGAAGACTACAAAACTTTTATGACAGACATAACAGATAAAGGTTATGCTGTCAAGGTAGCCACAGAAAGCCTAAATCATAATGAAGGCAGGGTGTGGTACATTCCACATCATGGTATGTACCATCCAAAGAAAAATAAGCGTTGAGTGCTTTTTGATTGTACAGCCACCTACTAAGACTTCTCTTAATGAATAATTACTGATAGGTCATGACCTAACTAATAACATACTCATTGGCATCCTTACAAGATTTTGAGAGGAACCAGTGGCATTAATGGCAAACATTAAATCAACATTTTAACAAGTTAAAGTCCCGGATAAGGAAGCTGATCTTCCTTACTTTTTGTGGTGTCCTGAACATAATCTAACTTGATAGAATTGAAAATAACAGTACATCTTTATGGTGCTACTTGCTACCCAGTTGTGCTTTTTTTATGGATTGCAAAGTAAGCCAAAAATACAAGAGAAACAGTTACTGGGGAAGTAGTTAACACCTTGCTTCATTATTTCTGTGTAGATGAATAAGTGGGTAAGTAATAGCAGAACAGTGTTATTGTCTATTCTTGAAGAAGACAGAACTCTTGAACAAAAGGATTTAGACCCGAGCCATAGCCTGCTCCCAACAGAATGTGCCCTGGGCATCCAATGGTGCACTGAAACAGACAGTTTCAAATTTCAGATAATGTTACAAGATAAGCCCACTACAAGATAAAGGTACAAGATAAGCCTGCTATAAGGCATGGTATTCTATCTGTTGTCAGTTCAATATATGAACCCCTTGGATTTTTAGCATTGGTTATGCTGCCAGCAAAGCTTATTTTAGGAGACTTGTGCAAAGAGAAATGTGGATGGGATGATAAAGTGTAATTCAGGCATGTTCAGAAGTGGAAAAAATGGATGGATGACTTACAGTTTCTAGTAAACTACAATGTGAATGGATGCATCAAACCTGCATGGTTTGGAACCATAATGTCAGCACAAATACACTATTTTACAGAAGCCAGTGAAGATGGATATGGCACCGTCATATATTTTCTCTTGACTAATGAAGATGGCAAAAAACATTTTTCACTCTTTATGGGGAAATCAAGAATGGGACCATAGAAGCATGTCATAATTTCAAGACTGGAGCTAACAGCAGCCATTGTAGTAGTCAAAATCGATAAGCCAGAACATGAGTGGTCAAAAAAGACGAGATCAAATGAGTGATTCAATTAGAGGATGATTCAGAAATTAAAATCTGTGCAGTTAACATGATAAGTGCAGAACAGATCACTGATACTGTTAAGTAAACTCATAACCTACTTTTCAGAATGGCTAGAGAATGCTGTGGTTTGGTTTCTCAGGCTTAAGGAAATACTGCTGCACTTAAAACGATGGATGAAAAACATTTCAACTTGAACTCTGTCAATCTGAAAGTCACCCCAGGAAAACAGGAAATGCTCATCGCTGAACATATGAAAGAGTACAAACTGATGACAAAACCAAAAACAATTTCTCCAGAAGACTTGGCTAAAGCCACAGCAGAGATTATCCACCTCAGTCAACTGCAAGTTACAAGAATACCAGAAGAAATAATGGCTTTAAAAAAATCAAGACAAGTCAATTTGGGGATCATGCACTTATACAGTGCTTGCCACACCCACTACACGACGAAACAACTTGGGGTCCCGGTTGGCAACCCCCCAGGCAGAAATGCGATCCAGTCCCACCTTCTGGAAATGACCCTCTATCTGCCACAGCCAGGTGTTATGTGGGCGACCCCTTGGCCTGGTCCAGCCACTCGGGTCCCCAACAATGAGGATCTTACGAGCTGGATCACCCTTGGGAAAATGCACCTCACAATGCATGTAATGTGCCTCATTCGGGACTCCATGAGCAACTGCTCATTCAAACCAACGGTACCCAAGGATTTTCTGGAGACACACAGTACCAAAGGAGTCCAGTCTTCGTCTCAGGTTGCAGGATAGCATTCATGTCTCACAACCATATAGCTGACAGAAAGCACTAGGACTCTAAAGACTTGGACCTTTGTCCTTTTGCATAGATATTGGGAGCACCACACACTCCTTTCCATCGACCTCATGACCAATCCGTCTACTGACTTCATAGGAAGAGTCACCAGAGGCATGAATGTCACTGCCAAGGTAAGCAAACCTCTCAACAAGGTCAACACTCTCTCCGCAGACAGACACATTGCTGATGGCTGTGCCCAAGAGGTCATTAAAGGCCTGGATCTTGGTTTTTATCCAGGACACTCGCAAGCCCAGACATTCAGACTCCTCACTTAGTCTCTTGGGAGCCCCGATCAGAGCCTCCATTGACTCTGCGAAGATCACAGCATCGTCAGCAAAGTCAAGATCTGTGAATCTTTCTTCACGAACAGATGTCCCACAGACGCTGGACCCCACTACTTTGCCCAACACCCAGTCCATACAAGCATTGAACAGAGTAGGAGCAACAACACACCCCTGACGAACTCCAGAATCAACTGGGAAAAACGCAGAGGTCCTGCCTCCACTCTGCACAGCACTCATAGTACCAGTGTACAGGCCAGCCATGATATCCAGCAACCTCGAGGGGATCCCGCAAACTCTCAGGATGTCCCACAGGGCAGCTTGATCAACTGAGTTGAACGCTTTATGAAAAAATGCCCATGTAAAAAAGAACAGTTAGATATTTAAACTGGACATGATCATACAAGGTGGAATTTTGAGTGTCAGAGGCAGACTCAACAAAGCTGCAATGCCAGAAGAAGCTAAACATCCTGCAGTCCTCCACAAATGTTCACATATTGCTTCTCTTATATTGCAGCACATACACAGGGAAAATCATTTCAAGCTGCACAATATGCAAAAGACACAATGCTTAAGCAGACATGTAAGTCTGAGGTTGTTTAATTATACGAACGGTATTTGTGGCTAATTGGGCAAAAATGTTTTAAAAATTGTAGAAAGACTCTATACTGCCTGTATTCAGTGTGACAAGTTTTCAGTTCCCTTTCAGCAATTTTTGATAGCAGGCTGGCAAATTACTTTTCTAGAGGACTGTTACTATATATTTTTGTTTTAAGCAAATTGCAAATGATCAGTTAATGAAGCATGTTATTTAATTGTTGTACATGGTTTATTAGTGCTCGCTTTCTTCTACATCTGTTGTTCTAATGTTATAGATTTTTCTTTCAGCACAGTATTTTCTTAACTGGCACATATTAATAGTTTTTCCAATTTTGAAAGACAAATTAGAGCTGCTGGGTGAACTGCAAGGTACTATGCCAAGTATGAAGATGACTGAACAGAGACCTGTATGTTTAAGAGTCATTAGCAATAGCAGGGACATGCTTGCTGGTGATTTCTGAGAGTGTCTGAGGCACAAGGATATAAAGATACCTTCGGGGAGAACATCTCAGAATTTCCAAAGTGTGCACCTTACTCTGAAAGTAACCCCTGCATGTTGTTTTAAAGTACAGTACTCCCACTCAAGGAGCCAGCATGTGTAGAGCAGGGAGGTGGGAAGGTACAGACTATTGTTACAGTGAACAATAGAAGATTAGGACTAAATATAAGTAATCTGTAGCTTTTTCTGTTGTAACAATGGAAGATTAGGACTAAATATAAGTGATCAGAAGTTTGTTTTGTTGAGGTCAATTACTTATTGTCTGAGCAATCAGCTAAGCATCTGGTTGCTAGTTAACAGCAATGCACTGGTAATTAACCATTTTGGATTAGCCCCATATTTAAAGGGGCAGAGCATGGAAAAAATAATACATTTCCCACCACATGAAACATACTTTGAAGAACTGCATTAAATCGTCCATCTTCGTCACACGTTCTTGGAAAAACTTCATAAAATGATATCAAAATGATAGTAGTTTTAAAGTACACTGTAATATTATTGTATTATGAAATAAGCCCTTGTAATTATGACATCAGTACCATTCATTGTAACATTTCATATAACAAATTTATATTTGTACTTGGGCCTTGTGGTACTGAAACAAATGCAAATATTTTGTGTTGTTAACCCATATATCCAGAGTCTACATTTTGCATTTTGGCTTCATTGGACATGGCAGTATTTTAAAGAGCATGGTACTTAGGGTTTTTTCCCTTTAGAAGACTTTTTTACTGTTTATTTACCTTCACAGAAAATCCTTGTATAGTAAATTAGGAAATATCTATCTGGAATAATTGCCATCGGTACTACAGTACATAAGACAGGAAAGGAAGGAATTGAGGATTGAAAAGGATTTAGAGTTAAGTTGATTATACTAAGCGTGAACCTGCAAAAGTTCATACTAAGAAGAATAACGGGGGAAAAGAGCATATTCAAAGAGGAGGATGACATTTAAACAGGTTTTGTGAGGGAAATGGTATTGGGTAAGAAAGAGAGAAAGAAATCAGGCAGTGAGCAGACACCTGGGGAAGTGGAGAATAAACTGGGGAAATTCAGTACAAATAAAGACACAGTTAGCAAATGGCTAAAAGTGAGTGAAGAACAGGGGGAAGAAGGTATGTGAGAGTATCTTTAATGGTAGAGAGAAGTTCAGTAGGCATTGAATCTGATAATTCTGATGTGAGAAGTATGAATGAAGAACCCAAATAGGTTTCCACAAAATCTGGCCCAGGAAAGTGGGAGGTGGTGATAAAAAGAGATTAAGTAATTTGGTAATTGAAGCTCAGGTTTGCTCCAGGGATAGAGAACCTTGTAGAGTATGTTGCCTTTCTGGTATACAGATGGGAGACCTCCTTGTGTGGATTGAGAGGTTCCTGGATCCAGTTGTCATTTTACTTGTTCAAATGAATGAAATAAGTAAAGGTAGGCTACTTTTTCTACAATTGAAATTTAAAGTTATGTGGAAAGCTGATCGGCAGAACTGTCAGGTGGTCAGCTCTACATGTGCCATGGGCCAGTCAAATTAAGGCTGATGAATTTAGAAGGCTTAACATGAAGCTGAAATTTTGTTATAGAATACAGAGTCATAGGTTTATTGGAAATTGGAGCTCGTTCTGAATCAGATGGGACCTGTACCACCATGACCAGAGGGATACCAATGTACTGAGGAGACATATTATGAGTAGTTTTGTTAAGACTTAGGAATGGGGTTAGGGGTAGGATTAGGCTTAGGCATTGGGGGTAGGGTTAGACGTTAGGGTTACAGAGGAGACATATTATGAGTAGTTTTGTTTACATTTGGGAATGGGGGCTGTAGGGAGTTTGGGGTAAGCTGGTATATATCTCCCAAAAATGGAAAAACATAGTATTGAAATTCATTGCTCATGAGCCAAAATTAAAATGAAAAATATTTTTTTAAAATTGATTTCTTTAATGGCCAGGAGTATCAAGAATAAAACAAGACAGGTGAAGCTGGATGCATGCATGCATGCTCTCATAGTAGTAACAAAACCTGACTCAGTCAGAGGGTTGTGGGATGAATGTAGCATAAAGAGGTACACATTATCTTGGAAGGATCAAAATCGAAAAGGTGAACAGTTCCCATTTATGTAAATAGAATTTGAATGTGCAAATAGACGGTGAGCCATATTGTAGTGAAACTATTGGTTGCAGCTAGCAAGGGTATAGGGTTTTTTTTTTTTTTGTTCTTTATTTCGTCTTATACAATTTCTTGTATTAGGAATTTGTTAGTTTTCGCATACCCCTTGGGCTCAGAGCACAGGGTCAGCCATTGTACAGCGGCCCTGAAACAATTTAAGGTTAAGGACCTTGCTCAAGGGCCCAGCAGAGTAGGATCTCTTTTGGCAGTTTATATGGAATTGGGACACCATTTGGAACAGATGGGATCTATTCTGCCACAATGGGTTACATCTGAACGGGAGGGGCACTAATGTGTTGGGGAAGTGTATGAGTAGGTCAGTTGAGGATTGTTTAAACTGTGGTATGGGGGGCAGGGGGGTTTGGTCATGCCAGGTTTAGAACTTTACATGAAGGAACAAACCATAGTGTAAAAATAAAAATACATAGTAATAAATTATATAAATAAATTAATAAAGTATCTATCTATCTATCTATCTATCTATCTATCTATCTATCTATCTATCTATCTATCTATCTATCTATCTATCTATCTATCTATCTAGTAATGTAAATTCTAAACCAGCATCAAAATGCGAGAGTAAAACTGGCACATTAAAAATAGCTTGCCTTAATTATCAAAAATGAATCTGCTAGTCTAGGATTGGTTGAAAAGTAAGTAATCCTCATAGACCTCAGCATTAACATTGCAGTGAACCATTCTATTGGAATGTTTTTTTCAATGCATGGAGTCATAAAATGCATTGCAATTGTCATTCCACCAGATGGTGCTGGTGATGTAGTAAAATGCATCACTACAAATGTTTATAATGCACCATTTGTTGCAATGCATACGTCTCTGTTATACAGTTAGGTCCATAAATATTTGGACAGAGACAACTTTTTTCTAATTTTGGTTCTGTACATTACCACGATGAATTTTAAATTAAACAACTCAGATGCAGTTGAAGTGCAGACTTTCAGCTTTAATTCAGTGGGTTGAACAAAAAGATTGCATAAAAATGTGAGGCAACTAAAGTATTTTTTTAACACAATTCCTTTCATTTCAGGGGCTCAAAAGTAATTGGACAATTGCCTCAAAGGCTATTTCATGGGCAGGTGTGGGCAAGTCCGTCGTTATATCATTATGAATTAAGCAGATAAAATGCCTGGAGTTGATTTGAGGTGTGGTGCTTGCATGTGGAAGATTTTGCTGTGAACAGACAACATGCCGTCAAAGGAGCTCTCCATGCAGGTGAAAGAAGCCGTCCTTAAGCTGTGAAAACAGAAAAAACCCATCCGAGAAATTGTTACAATATTACAAATGGCAAAATCTACAGTTTGGTACATTCTGAGAAAGAAAGCAAGCACTGGTGAACTCAGCAACGCAAAAAGACCTGGACGTCCACGGAAGACAACAGTGGTGGATGATCGCAGAATCATTTCCATGGTGAAGAGAAACCCCTTCACAACAGCCAACCAAGTGAACAACACTCTCCAGGGGGTCGGCGTATTGATATCCTAGTCTACCATAAAGAGAAGACTGCATGAAAGTAAATACAGAGGGTGCACTGCAAGGTGCAAGCCACTCATAAGCCTCAAGAATAGAAAGGCTAGATTGGACTTTGCTAAAGAACATCTAAAAAAGCCAGCACAGTTCTGGAAAAAACATTCTTTAGACAGATGAAACCAAGATCAACCTCTAACAGAATGATGGCAAGAAAAAAGTATGGAGAAGGCGTGGAACAGCTCATTATCCAAAGCATACCACATCACCTGTAAAACACGGTGGAGGCAGTGTGATGGCTTGGGCGTGCATGGCTGCCAGTGGCACTGGGACACTAGTGTTTATTGATGATGTGACACAGGACAGAAGCAGCCGAATGAATTCTAAGGTGTTCAGAGACATACTGTCTGCTCAAATCCAGCTAAATGCAGTCAAACTGATTGGGCGGCGTTTCATGATACAGATGGACAATGACCCAAAACATACAGCCAAAGCAACCCAGGAGTTTAATAAAGCAAAGAAGTGGAAAATTCCTGAATGGCCAAGTCAGTCTCCTGATCTTAACCCAATTGAGCATGCATTTCACTTATTGAGGACTAAACTTCAGACAGAAAGGCCCACAAACAAACTGCAACTGAAAGCCGCTGCAGTAAAGGCCTGGCAGAGCATTAAAAAGGAGGAAACCCAGCATCTGGTGATGTCCATGAGTTCAAGACTTCAGGCTGTCATTGCCAGCAAAGGGTTTTCAACCAAGTATTAGAAATAAACATTTTATTTCCAGTTATTTAATTTGTCCAATTACTTTTGAGCCCCTGAAATGAAGGGATTGTGTTAAAAAAATGCTTTAGTTGCCTCACATTTTTATGCAATCTTTTTGTTCAACCCACTGAATTAAAGCTGAAAGTCTGCACTTCAACTGCATCTGAGTTGTTTCATTTAAAATTCATTGTGGTAATGTACAAAACCAAAATTAGAAAAAAGTTGTCTCTGTCCAAATATTTATGGACCTAACTGTATGCCATTTGGTATGCGATTTGTAATATCAATGTTAATGTTTGTGATTGTGTTGTGTTGGAATGATGGAGACACAGTAACTAGACAAATGCACAGACAGATACACAGATACATGTATTTTTTATAAGGTGGATGGATAAATTTGTGCTTATTGCCCTCATTCTACACTCAGTAATCCATAAAGACAAAGTTGATAATAATATAAATAATGCATTTTATATATAGCGCCTTTCCCACGCTCAAGATTGAAATGTTTTCAGAAAGGTTTGCAAATTTTTTTAAAAATCAAAATCTGAAATCTTTCATATGTTTAAGTATTCAGACACTTTGCACTGTTGCACTCCAAATTGTTGTAATGTGTATCCTGTTTGCGTTAATTTTCCTAGACTTGTGTCTAGAACTTGATTGGATTTCAACTGTGGCAAACTGAATAGATCAGACATAGCTTAGAAAGGTGCACGCCTATGTTTATGAGTCCAACAATTCACACTGCATGTCAGGACAAAAATAGCTCTGAAGTCCAAGGAACTCTCAGTAAAGCTCCATGATACAGTACTATTGCAATGAGGCATACTGTAGATGGTATAAAACAATCTCTAAAGCTTTGAGTGATCCCAGGGGCACGGTGGCCTCAATAATTATTAACTCGAAGACAATTGGAGCCACTAAGACTCTTACTAGATTTAGCTGTCTAGCCAAATTGAGTAACTGGAAAAGAAGGACTTTGGTCAGGGAGTGACCAAGAACCCAGTGCTCACTCTAACAGACCTTTAGGAGTCCTCTGCTAAAGCAGGAGAACCTATTGGAAGGATGACAACAATCTTCTTGAAGTTTGCCAAATGTTTTTTAAAGACCTATGAGAGCATGAATAAAAAGATTCTCTGTTCTTATGAGATAAAAGATAAAAACTGAAGTCATTGGGCAGAACTCCAAGAAGTGTATTTGGCATTGACCAAGCACTGTTCATCACCACCCTAATATCATAATTGTGGTAAAGCATGGTGGTGGCAGCATCGTGACATGGCAGGGACAGGGAGAATGGCCTAAATTGAGAAAATGATGAAGGCAGCCAAATACAGAGAAGCTCTTGAAGAAAACCTGTTTCAAAGTGCACACAACTTCTGGAACGATGCTTCACCTTTCGCCACCTTTCAACGAAGCGAAGTGGCTTCAGGTCTAGTCTTTTACGAAGTCCTGAATTGAGGGTCTGAATACTTATATGAATGAAAGATTTCAATTTTTGAATTTTTATAATTTTCATACCTTTCAGAAAACATGTTGTCATGGGTTATTGAGTGTAGAGTGGTGAATTAAAGAAGCAGTTAATGAACATTTTTGGAGATAATGTAAATAAACAATTTTGAGTGGAAAATGTGTGTTTTTATAAAACAGACTACTACACAGAACATTTTCAGAGTAATTAAAGGCAAAAATCCTTGGAAATGATGAATATTGCTATCTTGGAATAGAGTGGAAGTATTTGATGGCAGAGCTTGTGATTCAGGTGCAGAAAGAAGTCTTAGAATTTTAACTGATTTTGGTTGGCACAGTTTGTATTTTTTTCACTTGTTCTTATCTCATCTGTGACTATCCAGATCTCTGCTGCTACAATTTAAAGAAATGATTTAGCAAATAGTCATCACGGAGGGAGCATTGTTAGTATGTCATACATAAAGAAATAAAAAAAAATGTAGTAAATCTTACAAAGATTATGGTGCAATAAATGACATATTTCAATGGTCTTCTCTTTTTGTTTTTATACAGCAGGAAAGCCTTTTATCTGTGAGACTGCAGTGCCGGCAGACATTGTGATCCTTGTGGATGGCTCTTGGAGTATTGGCCGTTCTAACTTCAAAAGAGTCAGAGAATTCTTAGAAAACTTGATGATGTCATTTAACATTGGGTGGCATAAGACCCGAATAGGTAAGTGCTGTGCTAAGTGAGTTTGGATACTTGTATACTTATTATTTGGAGCAATGCCCAGTACCAATCAACATATATCATAAAAGTATTTGTCTGTAGTGTTACTGAAAAACACATATATATGAGGCTATTTTCATTAATTTGTCTAAGAAACTTTTTCAACATTTGATGAGTAAAATTTCCTGGTAGCTACTTTTTTATCTTGATTGAGTTAGTGTGATATATTTGAAGTGCTGGCTTTTTTAGAGATTACTTAGCTATGTATTGAGAACATTAATATAATATGACAAATTCCAGTAACTCTTTATTTGAAGGGTGTCTACATAGTGACTGCATATCATATGCATAAGCATGGAGTGACATTTAAGAAGCAATCTATTTGCAAGATGTGGAACAAAATATCATCGCTCTTTAAAAAAACGATACTTCTTAAACAATAAGTATGTTATCCAGTAACCGATTCTTGTGTTATGAATCTCCATGAAGACACCCTTCAACTAAGCTGTTACTAAACTGCCAGTTTTATTCTCCTATTGGACATTAAAAATAATCCTGAATTAGTCAAAATTAAAGTTACAGTCGGAAGACTTGTGTCTTTGTATAGTTCTACAAGTTACCCATATCATCAGTTTTTCATGTGTTGCAGTCATGTTAAACAGGATAGAGACTCACAAGAAAGATTTTGAGACTTTAAGAACCAATATTAGATTGTTTAAATGAAAAATAATAATTAATCTGAAAATTATTATTTTTACCCAAGCCTAGTAATAACAAAGGAGCACAGAGGGTGTTTGTAGGTTTTGCTGCTGGAAAAGTAAATTTGTGGCATTAATACATGTTTTAATTAACAGTGGACATGTATTGAAGAAATGCCCTTTGGTATCATTTACACTAATGATGCATTTTGGCAAGTCATTTTAACAAACTATATTTTGACCAGTTAGAATTTGAGATATGCAAAATTTGCAGTATATTTTAGCAGTCAAACAATTACAATTTCAATTTTTTTAATTATTTATATATTTTATTTATTTTTCCGTTTGATGCACTGTGTCTATAATTACATTTTGATTATTCAAAATTCAAATTATGAATCTTTTTAAATACATTCAGATCCAATTCATTTCTGTTTAATATTACAGACACAATAATGACATTGTGATTATTTAAAGTTTCACTTTTTTTTTCAACCATAATATATGACTCAAATTTTGAATAGGCACACTTCAGTTAATAATATCTGCCATTCACAATTTAACAAATCAGATGTGATTACAGAGATATTTGAGTGCACCTGTAATATATACTCTTCTGTGCCGATTCTACAATAATATTTTAAATACATTATGACTAGTCAAAGATGTAATAGCAAAGAAACAGTTTTTAAATTAGTTTCACTTTAATTGAAGACACCATTACTTCTGACTTTAAATGGTATTAGAAAACCCATGTACAAACCATTAAAGTCACCAAGTAAGGCACATTGTTTGTTCTTTTGTTCATTTCTAGTAATGTGAAAGTTTAATTTAAGTAATGAAAACTGAAAGTCTTCTCCCATTGATGTTCATGAGGTTTCAATGCCCATGGATGTGAGTACAAGTGTTGCTTTACACCTGTGGTTGCAATTTAAAGATTTATCTTTCACCCAAGGTAAAACAGTTGGAGAAACTGACAATCACAGAGGTAGAAATTGTAATCTTTATGCATTTTTTAAACAAAAATGAACCACAGAGTATTTTAATCATTTACCATGCCTGTTTAAAATGTATACAATCAAACCCCGAGAGTGCTTACAGATCAACAGTATTTTACATTGAAAGATGAAATTTCTAGTGGTAAGGGGCTGGTAAATAGGAAGAGAACACAGGCGTTATTTGAAAGAAACCAGTGAAAAACAACTAATGAAGCATGGAACTGTTTTATTTGTGTCACATTGAACAAAGTTTTAACTGGCTTTGTTAAATGTTCAAAATGTAACATTTCCTATAAGATGGAAATCATAAGATGGTTGGCACCACTTAAAGATGCATCAGGATAAATGCATGGCATCACCTGCAAAACCACCACTCAAAGCCCAAAATATAACTATTAGACTGTTGGTAAAATAAGATCTTGTTGTCACAGCTTGAAAATGATGAGCCAGGGACATAAGGTAAGACCATGTATATTTTTATTTTATTTAATATGTTACATATAACTTTTATTGTTACTCTTTCTTTTTTATTTTTATTTATTACTTTGTGTCGTGCTGTAGCTGGGTATGATAATGAGTTCCAAAACTTGCTGTATCCTCTGTATTAAAGGCAAAAATCATTTCTTCATTACAACTGAAGTAAAATTTCCTCATTTATAGAGTCAAGGACTGCCAACTGATAATACTTTGACTACTTAGATATCTATAAAAAAACAATAAAATCACAAAAATACAACATTCAACACAATTCCATTTTTGCATTGTGTGACTCTGTAATTGGGCTTTATAATTAAATTATTTTCTATTCAGCATATTCTTTATTCTTTATTCCCTCATATCCAGGGCAGGGTTGCAGCGCAGCTTTAGCCTATCCCAGCAATCATTAGGCACAAGGCAGGAACAATACCTGGATAAGGTGCCAGTCCGTTGCCGGATAAACACCGACTAGCACCAATTTAGCATCACACAGGGAAAATGAGCAAACTCCATGCAGGTAACAAATGAGGCACACACCCCAACACCTTTTTGCAAGGCAGCAGTGCTGCTATTGTGTCACTATGGTGCCCTGCATATTAATGATCATTTATATCTAAAGCCCAGTTGGCAGTAATAGGGGTATACATGCATTTCACTGTAGATTGCATGAATTCCAGTGCACTCTGCTTTAATTTGGAATAGGGTAAGAATAAGTGCTAAACCCATTTGTTACATATTTTTGCTTTGAATGTTTTTTTTTTCACTTAAAGCTTTGACTCAGTACAGTGGAGACCCACGGATAGAGTGGAATCTGAACAATTTTTCCAGTAATGCTGAAATACAGACTGCTGTCCGCAACTTTCGCTACAAGGGTGGCAACACATTTACAGGTAGTATACCAGAATTTGCTGAACTTAACTAGTAATGATCAAATTTCATTTTTCATGTTGGGATTAATTTATCTATGCTTTTATTTCAATTAGCTGATAAAATAGATGGAGAAATGAATCAATCTTCTTCTGGTCTTATATACTGTATCATGGGTATCAAACAGGCATCTGCAAGTACACCACAAAAATGAAATCTAAGCAAGAGAAAAGTATTTATAGCATGGCTTTAAAGCTTGTTTTCCTTATTGTAAGAATTATTGACTTATCAGAATATTTGCATTTATGATTATTTAACTTACTTTAAGAAATCTTGTCAAGTATATTTTGCTTATCCCATTAGCATTTTTTTTTCTTAAATAAAAACAAAACAACCCATTTGAAGTTTTTTGTCTAGTTTTTGCATATGCATTTTTGCAGTGTGATATGAAATTCAGTTGCCAGCTTGGTAATAATTCATTCCATCCACCCATCCATCCATCCCAATACTGGACCTCCTGATGTTAATTAAATCTAATATATACTGTAGTTTAAAATGTCATCTGCTTCTGTAATGGTACTGATTTAAAAAAAAAAAGTTACAGACCTGTTTTCCAAGAAATAGTTACACCCAAGACAACAACAGCTCCTCTCAAATACACACATGAATTCTAAAGAACTCTCAAAGAAGACTTATGACTTAGTTAAAGATAACAGAGCAGTCACAATAAGGCATTATAAAGTCATATTACTGTAGGTGTGAAGGATTCTTTAGCT
Source organism: Polypterus senegalus (assembly GCF_016835505.1). Taxonomy (NCBI): domain Eukaryota; kingdom Metazoa; phylum Chordata; class Cladistia; order Polypteriformes; family Polypteridae; genus Polypterus; species Polypterus senegalus. Next base: position 35,451,815 of record NC_053167.1, read on the forward strand.
TGAAAGTACTTAATGATAGTGTGTCGCTGACAGTGTAGAAAATCACACTCTCACAAAGTTGTAAATGATGTATGTACTCACATTAATGGAACACAGTCTCCTAAAAAAGAGGGTGCTCTCCCTTTCTTTTGTCATTTTATCATTGATGTGATGTGCTATGCTATAGCAGTTTGCCTGAATAGAATTTGGGGAAATTTCCTAGGGGTAAATTTTGATTTTTACAGAAACTCGAAAAAAAAAATATATATATGTGTGTGTGTATGTACTGTATACATATATGTATATATATATATATGTATATATATATATATATATATATATATATATATATGTATATAAACTGCTCAAAAAATTAAAGGAACACTTTGAAAACACATCAGATCTCAATGGGAAAAAGAAATCCTCCTGGATATCTATACTGATATAGACTGGGTAATGTGTTAGGAACGAAAGGATGCCACATCGTTTGATGGAAATGAAAATGATCAACCTACAGAGCCCTGAATTTAAAGACACCCCAAAAATCAGTCCATTGGCTAGTCCATTTTGCCAAAATTTAATTGCAGCAACTCAAAATTGTATGCAGCACTTTGTATGGCCCCTGTGTTCTTGTATACATGCCTGACAACATCGGTGCATGCTTCTAATGAGATGACAGATGGTGTTGTGGGGGATCTCCTCCCAGATCTGGACCAGGGCATCACTGAGCTCCTGGACAGTCTGAGGTGCAACCTGGTGGCATTGGATGGACCAAAACATAATGTCCCAGAGGTGTTCTATTGGATTTAGGTCAGGAAAGTGTGGTGGCCAGTCAATGGTATCAATTCCTTCATCCTCCAGGAACTGCCTGCATACTCTCACCACATGAGGCCAGGAATTTTCGTGCACCAGGAGCCACTGTACCAGCATAGGGTCTGACAATGGGTCCAAGGATTTCATTCTGATACATAATGGCAGC
>NC_053167.1:35455272-35511272 GCF_016835505.1 Polypterus senegalus
TCACTGATGGGAAATCCCAGGATGATGCCAATGCTGCTGCTCAAAAATTGAAGAGCAAAGACATTGAAATCATAGCAGTTGGTGAGTTACAAGAGCTGCTTCATTTAATCACGTAGCAAGGACTTGCAGTAGAGTGTTAAATGTGCTTAATGCACTTTCAGATAAAGTTTACATGTTTCCTGGCATTTGGTAGCAATATCTAAGAAATTTCCTAATATTGTAGGAGTAAAAAATGCAGATGAAGCTGAGCTGAAGCAAATTGCCTCCGAACCCATTGAGCTGAATGTTTTCAATGTTGTTGATTTTCACTTGCTCAGCCTACTGGTTGATAGGCTTGCCAGAATTGTGTGTGGAAGAATCGAAGAAAGAACAAAGATGAAAGGTAAGCTTTATCTTTTGTTATTGGGTCACAAGGTGATTTAAAAATAAAGGGATTGTAATGAAATCCTTGTTGATGTTTGCAGGAGGAGTCAAACCCACAAAGGCTACCAGTGAGGTGTACCCAGGAGCAACAGACTTGACTTTCAGTGAACACACTAGCTGGAGTTTTTACATTGGCTGGAAGCCACCCCTTTTAACTGTGCACAAGTATAGATTAGTATATCACAATGCTGAAGGTGGAAATCCCCAAGAGGTAATGCCATTTCTTATAAGCACAAATCTCTAGCACTTCTGACAAGTATCACATTTGAAAACCTTTTCTCTTTTTTGCAAGACTTTTCTTTATTTTCATTGATTCTGTAAACTGATGTGTTATCCAATGAACAGAACATAATCAGCTGAAGGCTACAATAAAGTGCTGTCTGGAATGAAGTTGCAAGAAAAAGTTAAACTTAAACGTCACTGTTGCTTATTGAAGTGTGTTGCTAATAGAAAAGGACACTTCTGTTTAATCATCTTCTTTTTCACTAAGTCCGTTCTCATTAGAGTACCAAGGCTTGCAGTAGAAAAAGAGGCAAATAATTAAAATGTCTTTATTGCAATACCAGTTCAGCACAGGGCACATATAAGCACACTTATACTATAAAATCACCAATCAATCTCAAGGGACATCTTCAAATTGGTTGGGTAGGTCTGGCCATGTGGAGAAATCCCACTCAAAATGTCAAACTCATAATCAATTTGTATGTAGATTCATTTTTAATGTGACTTTTATTTAGCATGTGCAGAGTAGTGTGAGGAGCAGTGGATTGCTAAAACTTTATCCAACTACATTCTGTAAAATGTTCACTGTAAAACCCTACAAAATGCACATCAACCTCTAATTTAAAATTTATGTTTCCCCAGTATTTTTATAATGTGGAATATATTACTATTTTTTATAATGCAGAATATATTACTATTATTTTAAATGTAATAAAATGTTTGGCACCAAAAATGTTCCCCACTCTGGATCAAATAACACTAGACTACATGAAAATGGGCACAGTTAGTTCAATAATATTAATCATCAAAACAAACCCTAATAAGACATTTTCCCTTCATTAAAAACTATTTAATAAAAATTTTTACCTGCACTATTATCAATCGAAATTGTGAAGCACAGTTTTAAATTACTTCTTCAGAAGCAATGCCTCTGGCATCCTGTACTGTTCTTCGTAAAGCATAAGAGGCACAACTGGGTGAGCAAGTAGCACCAAAAAGATGCACTGTCATTTTGTATTTATCTAGACCATTGTTTAGATTACCTTCAGGGCACCTCAGGAAACCAAGATGATCAGTGTCTTCATGTGGAATTTTCACTTGATAATACATTGATTTAATATCTGCCATTAATGCAATTGGCTGCTCTCTGAATCTTATAAGAACTCCAATGAGTGTATTAGTTAAGTCGGGTCCTTTTAGCAACTGTTCATTTAGTGAGAAGCCTCGGTAAGTGGCTGTACAGTCAAAAAACATTCTAATTTTCTTTTTCTTTGGATGATATACTCCATGGTGAGGGATGTACCACACTCTCTCTTTTTTGAATGACAGCTGTTTAGCGGATACCTTAATAGCATATCCTTTGTCTAAAATGTCCTTCATGAAAAGTTTGTAATCCTCATGGAATGTTGGATTCCTTGTAAGTTTTCTCTTGAGGTCAATATCACGCTGTTCTGCAATGCAACAATTGTTTGGCACTTTACGTGTCTTACCTTTAAAAGGCAGATTAATGCAATAGTGTCCATCTACTAGATTGGCAGACTCTGAGGCTATGCGCATGAACTTAATGTCTTCCCGTGACATTTCCTCCTTGTCCTCACAGCTCCACTCTGAAATGTCTGTATTACATTGCTGGAGTAACATCTGTTCTATTTCCATTATTAACACATGATTGACTTTATAACTTTGCAGTCTTTCATTCTGTCTCCTTATAGACCTTTAACAATCCACAGCATAAAAACCTTCGCCTCTAATGTTTGACTTGCCATGGCTCCATGGCTTTAGGGACATTTTCAGCTTTTAACAAACTTACTTCAGCTTTTATCTGTGGTATATGCACATCTTTGGGATAAGACCATCTCCTGATATCTTTTTGCATAGGGATGTTCTCCCTTTTCACTGGTATAATGTTCAATGTGTACACCCCTAGCAATTCAATAAATGTGTTTTCTTCGACCCCACAGACTTGTTACTCCAATAAAACTGAATATTTTACTAGTTTCTGATTATTCACCTTGTCCCTTTCTCCTAGTTCTTATATGGACTTGAGTTTTTCTTGCAGGAAGATTTAACTGCTCTTGAAAGCTTTCTGTGCAAAATGTGGATATGCTGCCAGAGTCTATTCAATCATATGTTTCTGTTGTAAAAGGATCAGACCCGACACACTTAAAAAGGTTTGGGTCAGCCACCCATATATTATCCCTGGCTGCAATGGGTTAGGTTTGCCAGAGAAGTGATTGGTTTGGAGTCCAGTTATGAACTGACGAAGGTTTGGAAAGATAGCGGTTTTAAGTGATTAACCCGGAAGTAACGTAGGGGAACCCGAAGTGACCTTTTTCTGGCATCATCTTAGGAACGGAAAATGACATCTTTCTGGGCACCGGAACCGGAAGTGAAGTCTTCAATTTTGAGTCAGATAGGTTTTCCCGCAGCTGGTCTGTAGAGTCAACAGGAAAAGGTTTAGTGCACCCCGCCACCCCCTGGCCTGGCGTGGAATTACTTGCTTGGTCCAATAAACATCCTCCTACAGTGCACATTTTTCATTCATTTTAGGCTTAACTTCAGCTGGGATCACAGCTAAGACACACTCATTACTTACTCTGGTAGCAGTACAAGTCTCTAGTGGTTCCACAGAAATATGCGAAAAAGAAATGTTCTTCATTTCTGACTTAGCATTCTCCTTTTTAGGAGGTGTGGTTTCGTGTTTCACATTCAAAAGGATGACTTTTTCCAATGTCCAATTATTTCATAATTCTTTTTTGTGGCCAAAGTGCTCAAGACAGTAAGAGAAGAAACAGAACATATGTGAGCAACACAAGTTGACTGGACCTTAGCACATGAATGCAATGTCAGCTATGAGATTGTGATTGCATGTCACCAACTTCCAACTGTGCCCCAAACCTCCATCCTCAATCAGTATTGCAACCTGCAGAGAATCGTACATGGAATGCCTGTGAAGAATACCTGGCGTTAGAGCTGACCAAATGTATTTAAAAGGTCCGTCTAAACTCAGATAAATTCAGCTTCACTGTAGTTTGTAAGAAAAAAAAATAAGAAGACACTGCAAATGAGTTATATTTGAAAGTGAACTTGAACATACAGTAGATAGTTAATATCCAATCATTTTCAGGTTCTCCCAAAATGTACTTATCTTTAAAATTAAAAATATTTGGTTTTGCTGAAACAAAAATCTGTTTGAACGTGTATATTTTGTTGTTATTGTTCAAGTTTTTGGCTGAATGAGAAACATATTTGTGGGCAGTACTCAATTGTATTATTCCATGTTAGTGAAATTTTGGATATATTCGTTTTATGTGCTTAATAGGTATATTTTTGAAGTGCACATTCATTTTGTGTAAAATAGAATTCTAGTTATGAATCTAAAAACTGAAAAGCTAACAACTGAAAGTTTTGTCCAAGGAATTTTTCTAAGGATAAAAATAAGACTAAAGTTGCAGATCACTGCTTGGTTACAAGCAGTTAAAATTCAATACAAGAATACAGATTCTTGATGTTGTACATTTTCTATTCTGAAAACATTTTTTAAATAAATGTATTTTTTTATCTGTTACTTATTCCATGTTGCCAAAAAAAACCCCAAATATGCCTACCTAGCTGTTCTCAGAAAACAAATTATCCAGAAATGGTTTATTTAACAATATTTTATCAAAAATATGTGTGCTTGGAACTTTGTGAGCAAAAAAGTGGATATCTCACTTATGGTTTATGCAGCAGTAGCAAATTAAGATTTCTTTCCTGGATGGTTATTGTTTGATGTTTGTTCAGCATTGATCTCCATAGACGCCTAATGTGTAAGGAACTTTAGTTTCCTTCTAAAAATGTGAGATTAAGATTTTTTGTCTTGTCCTTTACTACAAACAACACTGGGTAAGTAGGAGGTATATTTTTGGATGAAGTATTTGTTTAAATAGATGTTTCTATTATAATTTTAAAATCTCTGTTATCTGCTTTATAATCTTCTGCAGCTTAGAGACCTATGTGCTTTTATTACACTGTTTTCTGCAATAGTTTCAAGTCTTTCTAGTCATAATTTATGTTCCTCTTAATTTTGTCTTCTCCACAATATGTCACACTGCCTTGTTTTTTCTCACTTTTTTCTCTTTTACCAGTTTTTTGAACCCCGAGGACTGAGTTGCTTTCTTTTGTTCTGTTTGAGAAAGGATGGACAGACTTATTTTTTGTGTGAACTTTCTGTTGAACCTGCCGTTAAGGCTCCTTTAATAATGCTAACTGTGTCCAGGAGCTAATTCCTTCCTTTCTCTAGAATGTCCTCACAAGTTTGATTTATTCACCTTTGCTCTTATACCAGTGATGCCAGCAGTGATGTTTGTTCTTCACAAAACTGAAATATCTCCTAATATATTCAATTTGACAGGTGGTGTTGAATGGAACTGTTTCTGGCTTGGTTTTAAAAGGGTTATCTTCCAACACAAAATATATGGTTTCTTTGTTTCCTGTTTATGAAAGCAAAGTGGGAGAAGGACTTAGTGGGTCAACCTCTACCTGTAAGTATGCTAAGCAAAATATACATTTGCTAAGTGAGTTATTAATTTAAGTATTCTCTAACAGAAGCTAAAATTGAAATTCTAGTGCCTCTGTCACCTCCCACACAACTTCAGATTTATGGAGCAAGGCACAACAGCTTGAAGGTGAAATGGCACCCAACAGAGGGAGCCACAGAGTACATGGTTTTATATTCTCCTGTGAATGAGGAAGAGCCAGACGATGGCAAAGAGGTATGTTGGGAAGTATGGGTGATAAACACGTTTTATATTTGGTCTGTTTAGTTTCAATTGTCTGTCAAATACAATACCAACAAAAAAAAAAGATTATTTAACAGCACAAATATTTGACTCATCATTGAAATTATATTGATCTACAGTAAAGGATTTTTGTATTCATTGCTTCATTAATTAGCCTCATTTTCAGAATGTGAGATGCAGATTTCATGTAATTAACCAAATCAGACCAAGTGTGACAGCATCAACACAGCAACATTTTTTCCACACCCCTATTACAATTAACATTATTATTATTATGGACTTTTTCTTTTATCAAGACATGTTGATTCTCATTTAAAATATGAAATCTGCTGCTTCTAATAACATGCCACACAAGTCTCTTGGCCTCCCTGTAGCATCCTCTGATGGCCCCTGTGGTATCCAGCAGGGATGTAGAGGAAAACTCCATTGTCCATGATTCCCTGGTGGTATTTGGGGCACCTACATGCTGCAGGGAGAGCTCTACCTTGCGGCCTGGGGGTGTTGGCTGGGATGACGAGCCGGCCACAGACCACAACCCACATACTCTTAATAAAATACATGAAAAAAAGTATTTGTCAATTAGCTTCAGTCTCACTTTACACATTACAATTTTTTTGCAAAATTCCAGTCTGGCTTTCTCACTAGTCATAGTACAGAAATGGCATGTGGTAAAATAATGTCCACAGCTGATCGTCACCTTTTTAAATAAATAATCACCACACTCATGTCTTGGTAGGAGGGGGTGTGGTAGCATAGTGAGATCAGTTCTACACTAAGTGCACAGGTATGGGATCATCTGTGACCCTAATTGGTGCCTGGAGCCTGTAATCATCACAGCTGTGCCACATCCCCATTTTAAAAAGGGAAGCGCGAGTGCAAGGAAGGAGGGGAAAAAAAACAAAAGACAATGAACGGATGTTAAGGAGAGAAGAATGGAGGAGGCCGTAAGAATCAGTGCGGGTGTGAGCAAGTAAGAGAGAGCAGGCTCAAGGGAGTAAATGCAGGGAGCTGGGAGGAGAGCCCCTGAAAAAGAGAGAATGGCCGACATTATCCTGTTCTGAGGAGCTGGAGTGACTGGGAGTGTGGACAGCTTGCCACGTAATGCCAGAAAGGCAGCAGGAGTCAAGGAGGTTGCTAAGAGGAGAATGCACCAGGACAGCTTCCTGCCAGTATTTTAACCACATTTTATTGGATTTATTTATTGATTTTAACCTCCACTTTTCTCCCATTTTAAGGATTATTTATTTATTTAACTCTGAATTTTGAAGCACTGCACTTTCTTTTTCTTCTTATTCTTTTGGCTGCTCCCATTAGGGGTTGTCACAGCAGATCATCTTCTTCCATATGTTTCTGTCCTCTGCCTCTTGTTCTGTTACACCTGCCACCTGCATGTCCTCTCTCACCACATCCATGAACCTTCTCTTAGGCCTTCCTCTTTTCCTCTTTCCTGGCAGCTCTTTCCCCAGCAGGGTATCAAACTCGGGTCTCTGAGACATGGCAAGTATGCTGCGCTCTGAGTCAGCAAATCTTACCGCTAAGCCACAGAAGCTGTTATATCATTCTTGAACCTTTTTGCGAAAGTGTTTATTTAATATTTGGACTTCATGCTTCACACATTCTATAGTTTATGCCTATATTTTGTAACATTTATTTCTAAAATATAAAAAAGTTTCTGTTTTAACAATGTGTTTACACAGATTGCTGTAGAAACGGAACACACATGAAATGCGTGTGTTCCAAATAACAATCTATTATTTCCACTCTAAAACTCCACTTCACTCCCAGATAATCAATCAAGGCATGAGCTGGGAAAAGTTCGTGCACGTTCTAAGTCGGTGGGGAATGGAATAGCCAGCTGCTTGCAGCTTGTCTTTATCAGCACATTTACATGACAGAAGACGCTGGCAGAGAGGTGTGAATGGATTTAAGGTGGGCCAGATCTACGTGTTTTTTCATAGGCTCTGGTAATTCTAGTGTTAAAGTGCACTTTACGAAACTATCCAGAATATATTTTTTCCATCATAAAAATAAATATGCAGGATATCGAGAGGTTCATTCTTGCATAGTTTTCTAGTAGGAATGACTACTACAATATGGTGTTCAGTAGCAGCTTAATTTATTCTTTATACAGCTTTCAGTTCATTTAAAATCCTGCTGCAAGAATTATCACAAGAACTAGAAAGTATGAACACATAACTCCAGTTCTTAAGTCCTTATACTGGCTCTCAGTTAAGTTTAGGGCATATTTCAAAATCCTTCTGCTAACATATAAACCCTTAAATTGCCAAGGCCTTGCTTATTATCTGAATTTATCATTTCTTACAAACCAAAGAGTACATTAAAATCTCAAGGTGTTGGCCTGCTTATGGTTCCAAGAATTAATAAAAATAACACTACTGTAAGAGGTGCCCCTTTAGCCTCAGCATTTAAATCCATGCTGAAGACTCTGACTGTGTGTGGCTTGTCTGACTCCCCTGACATGCCAACTCCTGAAGCCAGAATGGAGTAAAGTCTGATAGAGACACCAAAATGTAAATGTCTGAGGTTCTTAATTTGGGGGTTGCATTGTAGTTTTGACATAGTGGTCTCAAGGGTCTCACTGTAATAAAGATGCAGTAATTAGCTAAATTTATTAATTTAATCAGTGGTAAAAGAGGGCGTTTTTTGGATACTTCAAAGTTAAAGGGAGTGGCTCTTAAAGCAGTGAAGTGGGTAGAGGGAAATTTTAAAACCAAAATCTAGTTGTATTCTTAAGAAGGTCAAGACCCCTGATTTAAGTGCATGTACACTGCTGAGCATACTTGGCAAAGTGAGAGTGGAACATATCAAGTAGCAAAGCACAATGAAATACAGAGAAAAAACGGAGCTGTTCACATGTGTCTAGCAGATACAGGAGTCAGGAGTTCATGACCAGGGGACATGGTGAAATAAGAAATTGCCAGAGAATTTACACATGTTTTTACAAAGTATGCTCATATTTTGGCAGATCCCTTTTATTTCACCTGTGTTTTCTTGTATTCTGGCATTTCGCAGTCCACACAAAATGATTTTATGCTTGCTACTAAAGCTACAGTTCTGTAGGATATCTAAAATGAAGCCAAAACAATTTTTTTGGTTGGCAAGTAGATGAGACAATGGGCACTTCATGTCATGTACAACTGTCTATTACAAAGAGTTATGTGCATGTTACTGGCTCAATTCAGGGAGCATTTTATTGGTGCCTTTGGTATATCAAGAGTGAGAGATATAAAATCCCAGCAGAAAATCTTTGGTAAGCTGACAAGATTACAAAAGTACTTGTTCCTAAAGAAGCAAATTAGTTTTGTGTTACCTAATATGTATTTTCTTTACATTAGTGGCCTCCACACAAATGCACTGCTTTTACATGGACAAAGTAGTAGGTGTTTTTATACTGAGGTTCATATTAAGTGAAGAATCGTTTTAGCATACCCAAACTATTCCCGAAGCGACATTTGCACTGTTTTGTGCTTTTTGTATCTCACACCCTCATACACCTTTATCATAAGAGCATCCCTTATCTACAATGGAGTGTTCGATCAGAAGAAAATATGAAGCTGGTTTTCAATTAAAAGTTGTTGATGTGGCGAACGAAATTGGCATCTGTGCTGCTGCAACAAAAGTCGATGTGTCTGAGAAATTGGTGGGAGATTGGAGGAGGCAAGTGTCGTATTTTTGAACAGGCGTATAAGTCGGGGTCTGATTTTATGATCGATTTTTCAGATTTCAAGACCCAACTTATAAGTGAGTATATACATATGCAGTAGGTGGGCTGTAGTGTCTCTTCTGATAATCTGGCACAATCAACAATTTTTTTTTGTTTGTGAAAATTATATTTTCCCTGAAGTGACATCCAAATGTCCAATGAATCTGAAACCACAAAAATAAAACTGCATTAAAGGAGTATATTATAAGAAATTCCATTTCCTAAAATTCACCCTCTCCCGTTTGGAAATCACTGCCTACTAAGATATATGTACACGTAACTGAAAAAATGCTAAAAGGGACAATAATAGTTCAAATGTGAAAAAGCAATAATAAAACTTTTATTCAAAAAGTCAAACAGAAAAGCAATTCCAGTGCTCCAGTTGTACCACAGTGCTAAATGTTAATTTAGACAACATGGGATCACATTGTCAGACTGAATAGTCAAAACAGTATAGACATTTCTTATTCATATTAATATTTACAAAGTGTGTGTATATGAACTAACATTTAAATGAAATGCCATGCATGGGAGCATATATGTATATAGTGGTGCACTATAAGAATAATGCAAATTGTATTGTCTTACACCTTTTCTTTTTATAATAATGTCATATTTTTTTGTCGTAAGTTTTTTCTTAAATTATTCAGTCCAATACTGGATTACTGGAGCTTGTTAACTGTTGAAACAGTGTACTTTTTCAAAACTCAGCTAAATTTTTAGTAATTTGAGGAACATCAAGAACTTTTCATTTGTCACCTGTCTAGAACACTGATTAAAATGTTTATTCACAGCTGTGCCCTCATGCGGTAAAAGCAGGCAAGCATGCAGACCTTGTAACATCAAGCACAAAAGCAAGGATCAGCCCAGGACTAAATCACAGTCCACCACTACAGGCTTTAGCATACACTTCAGAATTTCAGTTATTTGATTATACCTGTAGTGAGCTGTTACAAAAGTTTAGTGTGAGACTGCCATATTTGAAAGGCAATTAGCAGTTAGGCAGGGTGACTTCTGTGTTTTGCCAAGTGTTACAATTAAATTAATTTGCACTGGGCAAAATTCACCTGGAGTGTTTTTCTATGAAAAAAATGAAACAACACAAATCTTTAAAAATCTTGTCATTTTCCTCAATTCACTTTTCTGAAGTTTTTGTTATTATATAGTGTGAAAGTATTCAGACAACACAGGAAACGGTTTGAGGGCAGCCGCCCATATACTTGAACTATGGCTGAAAAAGGTGAAGGTTTGGTTCATATTAAACTGGTCTTGACAGATCTCAGTCCAAAAAATTAACAAACAGACAGACAAACATGGCGGTTTTAAAGACAGGCAGGGGAAGTTATGTCCTTGGGGCTGGAACAAAAAGTGACGTCATTCGGTAATGCGAAATCCAGGCGGAATTTCCCGTGGTTGGTCTGCCAATAAAAAAGAGAAAGGATCAGTGCACTCTGCCATCCCCTGGTCTGGCATATAATTTACCTTCACTGGAGCCCTTTAGCTGCCTTTCATGTGCACATGTGTGACAATAGTTAACCTCAATCTTATCAGTTCATCCATGCTATCAAACATCCATCCATCCATTTTCTAACCCGCTGAATCCGAATACAGGGTCACAAGGGTCTGCTGGAGCCAATCCCAGCCAACACAGGAACCAATCCTGGGCAGGGTGCCAACCCACCGCAGGACACACACAAACACACCCACACACCAAATCGCCAATCCACCTAACCTGCATGTCTTAGGATTGTGGGCGGAAACCGAAGGAAACCCACGCAGACACGGGGAGAACATGCAAACTCCACGCAGGGAGGACCCGGGAAGCGAACCCGGGTCTCCTAACTGCGAGGCAGCAGCGCTACCACTGCGCCACCGTGCCGCCCGCTATCAAACATGTTTTTTTAAAACCAGCCTGTGACTGTGAACCATGTCAGGCCCTGTTTTTGATAGCCCCCGCCCCCCCACTAGCCTTGACTACCTAAGAAGACAAGAGAAAAACTACCAAACCTCCCAAAAAAAAACCCTTTGTAGGGAAAAGATAGAAGAAATCTTAGGGAATCAGGCTATGCTTAGCTGAAGTGGTGAGCCTTCAGCCTGGATTTAAAAAACTGACACTAAAGGAAAACCTCTTATAATAGCAGGCAGACAATTCCATAGCTTCAGTTCCCTATAACTAAAAGCTCAACCTCCCAGGTATTTTATTAATCCTTGGAATCATAAGTACACCAGTATCTTGAGATCTTAGTTTGCACTCTGATAAGTAATGATAAGTTCAGAAAAGTAAACAGGGCCTTGGTCTTTTAAGGCTTTATAAGTTAAAAAGAGGATTTTGAACACTGGGTGCCAGTGTAAGGACTTAAGAGCTGCAGTTATGTGTTCATACTTTCTTGTTCTTGTAATAATTCTTGCAGTAGCATTTTGAATGAATGGAAAGCTGTACAAAAATTGATATAAGTAGCCAGTGAACACCACATTGCAGTAGTCAATCCTACTAGAATTAAATGCATGAATAAATTTCTCAGTATCCAGCATATTTAGAAAACACCTTAATTTTTAAACATTTTTCTGATGGATGGAGAGAAAAGTACTTCTCAGATTGAACAGGCTGAAATCAAATATATCGCTAGGACCAGATAATATTTATCCCCAAGTGTTTACGGAAGTTAGTGAGTACATATATTAACCCTTGACGAATATTTTAGGAAGTCACTGAACGCTGGGGAAATTCCAAAGGACTGGAAAGTGGCAAATATTATCCCATTATATTAACACTAGAACTACCAAAGCCTATGAAAAAACCCGTAATCCTGACCTATCTTAAATCTCTTCGCACCTCTCCGTCATGCGTCTTTTGTCTTGTAAATGTGTTGATCAACACAAACATCAAGTCTGTTTTCCTGCATGTGAGTTGCTGGGAGTTGTATAGGAAAAATAATATATCGTTATCGAACTAAAGACATTTTGATTACGAGTCAGCAGTTCTTACTGCTGCACCACCAAAGTGGTCATATTAAGGGCGTGTCAATGTCGCAACCTAACACAAGTTCTTTTTCTGAAGTTATATTCTTGAATAAAAGAGCACCTGTTTTGTTATGCTTGTAGCTTTTGTGAAAGTTTTTTTTTTGATATTTGGACTTCAGACTTCACACACTATACACTTCATGTCTACATTGTGTTAATTATTACCAAAAATGAAAAATATTTCTCTTTTAACAATATGTTTACATAGATTGTTGTAGTTACTCAACACACATTAAATGCTTGTATTCCAAATAACAATATATTATTATATTATTATAAGATATTCTTATATACTAGTAAAATACCCGCACTTTGCAGTGGAGAAAAGAGGTTAAAAAGGTGTTAAAGAAGTTCTGATAAAGAAAAGGAAACATTTTAAAAATAACGTAACATGATTGTCAATGTAATTGTTTTGTCACTGTTATGAATGTTGCTGTCATATATATATATATATATATATATATACACACACACACACATATAAACATATATACATATAAACATATCTACATATACACATATCTACACATACACATATCTATTTATATATATATATATATATATATATATACACATCTACATATATATACACATATCAACCTATATACACACATACATACACACACACATATACATATATACATACATACATACAGATAAATATACATATATATACAACTAGCAGAATACCTGTGCTTCGCAGCGGAGAAGTAGTGTGTTAAAGAAGGTATGAAAAAGAAAAGGAAAAATTTTAAAAATAACGTAACATGATTGTTAATGTAATTGTTTTGTCATTGATATGAGTGTTGTTCTCATATCTATATCTATATATATACAGGGTATATATATATATATATATATATATATATATATATATATATCTATATATATATATATATATATATATTTATACATATATATATATACACATACATTTCTTCATATCTATATACATATATACATATCTATATACATATCTACATATACACATATATATATATATACCTATCTACATTATATATATATGTGTGTGTATGTATGTATGTATGTATGTATGTGTGTGTGTGTGTGTGTGTGTGTGTGTATATATATAATGTAGATAGGTGTGTGTATATATATACACACACATACATACAAACATACACACAGGTATAATATATATGTGTATATATATGTATGTGTCTATATGTGTGTGTATAGCTTTGGTCACTGAGTGCAAGGGAAAAATAATAAAATATAGTCTATAAGTTATTAAACAGTAAAACATTAACGTTTTAAGAAGTAAAGGTACATTGAGCACTACTGGAGTGGTTGCGGGTAAACTACATTTTAAAGACTGTGTAACACAACAGGTAAGTAGTACTAACAGCAGCTAAAATGTATATGGATCATCTCTCGGTAGTAGATCCCTTTTGAAAGGCGCTACACAACGGCTGTGGTATAGAAATTACATTTTCTATGTGAACGTTCAAATTTCTGTCTCTGGTAATGTGCCTTACCGGCATTACCAGCAATTAAAGGAAATTAGTTTTGTGTTGTCTGCAGTGTTGAGAGAACGGCTTTGGTTTGGGATAAAAGGAAAAAATCTGTAAAAAAAGGAAAGTTGCCTTTTTCTTTTATATACTATAGAGAGATGTGTTTGCTGACGATATGATCGCCTTTTGAGGACAGTTGCAGTGGGTCTTGTGTAGACTGGTGAGACGTCCCCGCCATTAATCGGCCGTGATGGCACTGTCAGTCCTCCACTCCTGTGCGTGTCTTCATAATCCGAGCTGACAACCTCATAATCGTATATCGTAAAAGAAAGTTCGAATCGCCTTAATATTACTTTGCCGCGGTGTAGAAAAGGGGTCCCGTGTTTGCACTTGTCTGGGCTATAGCTCAGGGGGAGGAAGAAAAAAGTTAAAAGTGCTCACTTTGACTTAAGGCAGAAGCGCAGTCAGCGTCTCAAAGGCCGGCACAGCTATGCGCCGGCTGCTCGACTTTTGCTGGGCAGGAGACCCCAGTTTTTGCAGACATGTTCACGATATCAAAAGTCTCAGCGCTCTTTGGAGGTCATTCATATATATATATATATATATATATATATATATATATATATATATATATATATATATATATATATATATATATCTATATATCAAAATACCCGCTACCGCAGGAGAAGTAGTGTGTTAAAGAAGTAATGAAAAAGAAAAGGAAACATTTTAATAATAACGTAACATGATTGACATTGTCATGAGTGTTGCTTTCATATATATGCCTGCCTAAATAAGTCACCCTCGTTTCGCTCTTACTTTAATATCGTTCATTTAATCATGGCTAGTGGCAGAAAAATTATTCAATGGATGGAGGATTACACTGAGTATGGCTTTACCAAAACAATTATTGATGGCGAATCGATTATTCATAAAGCTTGAATTGGTGATCTGTTTTTCTGTGTTAACCTCATATTTTTTCATACTTCTTCTCAAACTAAGGTGGTGTGAGGGTAAAATGAATCGGGATGCGCTGATCAATGTAATCGGTGTACCAGGAAATCATGCATTGACAAAAGCTCCCCTTTGCTTGTAATGCAAAGTGTGATTAAATGCATTATTTTTTAACGGGTTATGGAGCACATGCATCGAAGATTCTCCGATGTGTTTGTGCTAAGAAAAGGAAAGATTTTAAAAATGACGTAACACGATTGTCAATGTAACCTTTTGTAAGTAGTGCCTGGAGGATTCAGTGTGGAGAAACTCTAGAGACAGCGTGTGTATTAACTTGTGGATTTTTCTGGGAGTATTTGGTGGCAGTGTGACGAAGTTGCTTCGAAAGATGGCGTTAGCCGCGGAGCTCAGCTCAGACCAAAATGGGAGGGAGGGGAGATGATGACGTGACTCCCCCACCCACCTTAACTGTCAATCCCCCACAAACGTCTCTCGGAATTTGCATAAGCACACCCCTTCACCTGCAATTTTAATTTAGTTACAAAGTGATCAAAACTCTCGTTTATATCCTGCGTCCTCTGATTAAACTTGTATCCTGCATTACCCGTGGGTATGAGAAACGCCAGCGGCAGCCTGTCTATGAACTTAATTTAAAGATTAGGTTTACACCTTGCTTTCTTTCCAAAGTAGCAGCACTCATGAATATGGTAGTATATGTCACTCGCTCGCTTCTTATTGTTTCGCTGCCTTCTCAATTATATAATGCATGTTTTCTTCAGAGCTTTTTGGAGGTCTTCCTGGTTTCCTACATACTGCGTTGACAGTCAGTTCACGTGATTACGTGGAAGGTGTGATGATGTCACACGAAACTCCGCCCCCCCACGGCTTTCGAGCTCAACTCCATTACAGTAAATGGAGAAAAATTCCTTCCAGTTATGACCATTACGCGTAGAATTTTGAAATGAAAACTGCCCAACTTTTGTAAGTAAGCTGTAAGGAATGAGCCTGCCAAATTTCAGCCTTCTACCTACACGGGAAGTTGGAGAATTAGTGATGAGTCAGTGAGTGAGTGAGTGAGTCAGTGAGGGCTTTGCCTTTTATTAGTATATATATACATATATATACACACATACATACATACACACACACACACACACACACACACACACACATATATATATATATATATATATATATATATATATATCTATACTAATAAAAGGCAAAGCCCTCACTCACTCACTGACTCACTCACTCACTGACTCATCACTAATTCTCCAACTTCCCGTGTGGGTGGAAGGCTGAAATTTGGCAGGTTCATTCCTTACAGCTTCCTTACAAAAGTTGGGCAGGTTTTATATCGAAATTCTACGCGTAATGGTCATAACTGGAAGCTGTTTTCTCCATTTACTGTAATGGAGATGAGCTTGAACGCCGTGGGGCGGAGTTTCGTGTGACATCATCACGCCTCCCACGTAATCACGCAGTACATAGAAAACCAGGAAGACCTCCAAAAGCGCTGAAGAAAACATGCATTATATAATTGAGAAGGCAGCGAAACAATAAGAAGCGAAGCGAAAGTGACATATACAACCATATTCATGAGTTCTGCTACTGAAACAAAGCACGATGTAAACCTACACTTTAAATTAAGTTCATAGACAGGCTACGCTGGCGTTTGTAATTTAGTGCCTGCCCATATAAGGCCGTCCGTCAGCGGCAATCCAATAGCAAACTCCCACTAAATATTCACGGGTGAAGGACTGTGTTTATGGAGAGGAAGATGAGATGGTCAGGGTGGTGTTTGACACAAACTCAGCGAAACTGCGAGAGAAAGTTTTAAGTGCCAGGACTAAGGTAACATTAAATACAGCCATGGACATAGCACAGATGGCACCAGCACAGCTGGGAAACTTCGATGCATGTACACCGAGCGGCTCACGTGAACTGACGAGTGCACAGATAAAAGGCAACAGTTCCAAAGAGCTGAACAAAACCGAATTACACAATTGAAAAGGCAGCAAAAATATGAAGCGCCTGATAAGCATATTCATAAATCCAGCTACTGCGGAAACAAAGCACACGTGGAAAAGTCAATGTCCCGCTAAAGGAAGACAGTGTAAAAAAACCGTGCATGCAGTGTGTCAGGTCTCAGATAAAGAAGAAGACGAGCTGTTTATTGATGCAGTAAGAAACGAATCGATGAAAGAAACCTGTCATCTTTACAACGATTGACAAACACGGAATGTAACTTGAACACAACACATCCTACAAATACGAACCTGATTGAAAGAAATAATGATAATCAAATCCTTGATGACAGCAACACTCAGTAACACTCACAAAACAAATACTGTATATTGACAGTCATGTTACGTTATTTTTAAAATGTTCCCTTTTCTTTTCTAGCTTTTTAACACACTACTTCTCGCTGCGATACGGGTATATATATATATATGTATATATATATCCCGATCTACATACTCGAATAATGGATACTTTATTCGCCATCAATGATTGTTTTGGTAAAGCCATACTCAGTGTATTCATTAGATGAACGGTAAAAAAGTAAGAGCGAGGGAAGGATGCAGGCTGTAGTGAGCGCCAACTCTATCTGAATTGCGCGATCACATTTCAAAAATATATCTTTTCAAGTTCTATTTAGTCCATATTTGTCAAACTCAAGGGCCACGGGCCACATCCGCCCGGCGTAATTATATCCGCCCGAGATCATTTTATATACTGTATTATTGTTATTAATGGCCCAGGTATATGAAGCGCTGGTAACACAATAAACTACAGATCCCATAATGCAGCGCTTCAGCTGCCTTGCAACACTTACCGCGTTAATCAAGTCTAGCTTATGATGCTGCAAGTTATTGCGGCTAGCTCACACGATGCTGAAGAGAAAAGTTCATTCTGAAAATAGAGCCTTTAAAAACCGATGGGAGGCTGAGTATATGTTTACTGAACCCGTGTGTCTCATTTGTGGAGCTAATGTGGCTGTAATTACAGAATTTAATCTAAGACGGCACTATGACACAAAACATCAGGGTAACCTGAATGCAATGCAGAAGATACAGAAAGCAGAATAATTAAATAAGAATCTGACACTTCAGCGGACGTTTTACCCGTGCACAATCACAAAGTGATTTCAAGTGAAGCTGCTTTTATGGGAGACACAAATGCACCAGTGCAATTTGCCCCACTTTCCCTGTTGCCAAGTAATGTTAAACCAAGTCGTCACTACGGTGTTCCCAAACACGCACTTTGCTGATAAACTGAGCGCACTGAGTTTGCACGCGCTTTGGTGACTTTGAAGAACAAAAAGTCCGTCTACATGCGGCTCGAACCTTGTGCATGTTTGGTAGCACATATCTGTGTGAGAAGCTCTTCTCAGTGATAAAGACTAACAAAACAGCACACAGGAGTCGCCTCACTGATGAGCACCTGCAATCCATCCTGAGAATCTCCACAACACAGAACCTCACACCAAACAGAAACGAACTTGTTGCCAAAAAGATGCCAGGCGTCCAGCTCTAAAATGACATATGAGCAAAGACAACTGAATGATTTGATTTGTTATTGCTGAAAGGAACACATTTTATTTATATTTCCAGGTTTTGTTATGCAGCATGTTCATATTTGAATTTGTATAATTTTGACAGGATATATTTTTATGGAGAGCAAAATCTTTTGGGATATTTAAAATCTAAGTTTATTTTTATATAAAATTACATAAGAGTAAAGAAATTTGAATGTTTGTTCTTTTAATGTTTACTTTATTTCTAACTTGTATAATTTAGACAGGATATATTTTTATGGAGAGCAAAATATTATAAGTTGTTTAAGGTTTGAGTTGATTTATTCAGGAATAATATTCCTGTCTGTTTTACCATTCCTACCAAAGATATTTCTGTCGACTAAATAAAAATTCCTTCTATTTAAAATTTAAATAGAACTTGAACAAATATGATAGTTCATAATATCCATGCAGACTTGCACGTAAGAGCGGGAGTTATCCATTTTAACAAGCAGCGTATTGCACTGATACGAAATAGCTGTGTGTGTATATATGTAGATATGTATGTATATGTATATATATGTTTATATATGTGTGTGTGTATGTATATATATATATGTATTTGTGTGTATATATGTGTGTGTATGTATGTATGTGTGTATGTATATGTATGTGTATATATGTAGATATATATATGTATGTATATATGTGTATATGTATAGATATGTATATAAATATGTTTATGTGTGTGTGTGTAAATATATATATATATATATATATATGACAACAACACTCATCACTCACAACAGTGACAAAACAATTACATTGATAATCATGTTACGTTATTTTCAAAATGTTTCCTTTTCTTTTCATTGCTTCTTTAACACACTACTTCTCGCCTGCTGGTGTTTTTTAGTATATATATATATATATATATATATATATATATACACTGACACATATATACATATATATATATATACAGATCTACATATATAGTCTGTATACATATCTACATATATACACACATATATATACAGTGAACCCTCGTTTATCACTGTTAATCCGTTCCAGACTCTACCGTGATATATGAATTTTCGCAAAGTTGGATTCTTTATTTATAAATCAAATATTTTCACAGTTAGAGTATAGAAAACCTGTTTACGACCTTCTAAATACGTTTTTTAACATTGAAAATGAAATAAACCCTTTATTCACCATTACACTCGTATTACCCAATATATTAGACAAAATAAGAGAAAATAAGACATATTAGACATTACAAATATCATATTACTAGGCGCACTCGCCTTTTAAGGCGACCGACTTTTATCCTCAATTTTTGTGCGCTCCATGTGTACATCAGGCATGTAAGTGTAGGGAATGGGAACATCAAAGTGCCCATTCATAACATCTCCCGAAAACCTAAGTTTTTTTAATCCCCTTAAGTGCCTGTCCAAAGTTGTACAATGTCAGCCCGAATCTGTACCGCTAAAGACGGAGTTTCATGCACTAAATAAGCTATAGATGAGAATAAGCAAGCACCATCTCCCCTGATATTTACTACGTGGTGAGGCATTTGTACTCCATCAACATTAATTATATCCAGAGACATAATTTTGTCTATTTTTCCAGCGCATCATGCACAAAAGCAAGGGAACGATGAGAGCACCACAACTCTGCTCACATCGCGTCGCTTCGTACCTCAAGCCGCAAGTAGTAAGTCTGTAATAAGCGGAATACCGCTACGCTTTGCACTCACGGGACGGAAAGACAATCCCGAACGCTTTTATGTAGTAGATTATTGTACTGTATATTTAATTGCACACAAACACACACATTTCTTACACACAACCACTAACCTATGAAGGCACGACCTCAGTAGGAGAGTCTTCAGAGGTGGTGTAGTATCTTCAGCAGGTGCGTTGTTGTTTTAATATGACCAAGCTGTGCACTGAGATTACTTTTCAGAATGCAACGTATAGTTTTGTCCAGGAGGAAAGCAATGTTGCCTCAAATCAATGGCAACCTTTTGTAGGGTGTGTCCCTGAGACTTATTAATTGTCATCGCGAAGCAGAGCCTTACTGGAAATTTTAGGCATTTCAATTGAAATGGGAGATAAGAGGGTATAACGGTGATGCCAGGAATACATTCAGAGTGTGGTGCTCTGCTGTTTTTTTGTGTAGCTGCCTTCACACAGCTTCTCCGCTGCTTTATAAACGAACGCCATATAAGGCCATCGTTTCTCCTTGCTTCGTGGTTCTGTACTGTTTTATTGTTCGTTTATTACGATTCTTATAGTTATTGTGTAGCTATTCGAAACTTACTTTACTGTTCAGGTACCCATTTCCTTTATGTAATCCGCGGCTTGTACGTTATTTTTTGTTCGTTTATTACAATTATAGATATTTATTGATTCACTTCTTTAGCTGACTGCCTGCTCCGCTGGTTTTTTGTGAAACTGCCTTTACACAGATTCTCCGCTGTTTTATAAACGAACGATATATAAAGCCGTCACCTTGTCAATTGTGTAATGCATTTTTTGAACAGGTTTAATGCATGGAAGTGATCACTCATACTGCGTTCAGTCAGTTCACGTGAGCTGCTCTCTTGTGTGATGTTGCGATGTCCACGGCTTTATTTAATGTTAGCTAAGACCCGGCCGTTAAAAGTTTCTGGCTGCAGTCATTTGTAATATGACGAAGCTGCGCAAGCTCACTCTTGAGAATGCAACGTATAGTTGTCCAGGAGAAAAGCAATCTTGCCTGAAATCAATGGCATCGTTTTGTAGGGTCTGTCCCTGAGACTTATTACTTGTCATCGCGCAGCAGAGCCTTACTGGAAATTGGAGGCATCTGAATTGAAATGGGTGATCAGAGGGTATAAAACGGATGCAAGGAATACATTGAGTGCGGAGAAACTCTAGAGACAGCATGTGTATTAACTTGTGTATTTTTCTGTGAGTATTTGGTGGCAGCGTGACGAAGTTGCTTCCGCAAGACCGTGTTAGCTGTGGAGCTCAACTCGGAGCATATTCTTTTCCTACCTTGTCAATTGTATAATGAGTTTTTTGAACAGGTTTAATGCATGGAAGTGATCACTTGTACTGCGTTCAGTCAGTTCACATGAGCTGCTCTCTTGTGTGATGTTGTGATGTCCACGGTTTTATTTAATGTTAGCTAAGACCCGGCACTCAAAAGTTTCTCGCTACAGCAATTTTAACTCCATTACAAAGTGATCCAAAGTCTCGTTTATACCTCGTGTCTTCTCATTAAACTTGTATCTTGCGAATAAAGTATTCAGCGTTTTTCTTCAGCGCTCCTTGGGAGCTCTTCCTTGTTTTCTACGTACTGCGGTCACAGTCAGTTCATGTGATTACGTGGGAGGCATGATGATGTCACACGCAGCTCCGCCCCCCACGGCCATCGAGCTAACGTCCATTACAGTATATGGAGAAAAATAGGTTCCAGTTATGACCATTACGCGTAGAATTTTGAAATGAAACCTGCCCAACTTTTGTAAGTAAGCTGTAAGGAATAAGCCTGCCAAATTTCAGCCTTCTACCTACACGGGAAGTTGGAGAATTAGTGATGAGTGAGTGAGTGAGTCAGTGAGTGAGTGAGTCAGTGAGTGAGTCAGTGAGGGCTTTGCCTTCTATTAGTATAGATTATTATTAAAGAACCAACAAGTTTTGCACCCTAGATTTGATATTTTAGTTAGAGAAGCATAGACAAATTGAATAAATTACCAACTAGCGTGGTGGAGAGTCTTTCAAAACCTGATTTGATTTTGTTTTGGAAAAACTTTTGCAATACGATTGATAACATTTGTCGAGCTAAATGGTATGTTTTCATCAAAGTATTTCTAATCTTCTAACATATTTAAAACTAAAACTAATTTCAAAGATCCTGAGTGCAACCTCTTTGACATATGTATGTAGACCAGACCGACCAGCGCTTGGACTCAAATCCCTGTGGCACACCTCTGGATTGCTTATCTAATCAGTACTCAGTACACAATTGAAAACAAGAGTTAAGATTGCAGTTCAGACCTTGTAGAAAACTACAGTTAATGGTATGGACCACAGGCCAGTTGGTTGAATGTGACTCCTGTGGAATGTGTGTGTTCTTAAAAAACTATATCATTTCCATATTTAACAACAAAAGAAATATTGTGCCTTTATCTATACTAATAAAAGGCAAAGCCCTCACTGACTCACACTCACTCATCACTAATCCTCCAACTTCCCGTGTAGGTAGAAGGCTGATATTTGGCAGGCTCATTCCTTACAGGTTACTTACAAAAGGTAAGCAGGTTTCATTTAGATATTCTACGGGTAACAGTCATAACTGAATCCTACTTACATACATATATACATCCATAGCCTGCAGCTCAGTCACCATGTGAGGCGGAGTTGATTTCCCTATCCCCACGCCTCCCACGTAATTGGCTACCTGCCAATATAAGGCTGTCTGTCGCTCCAGTCTCTTCATTCCCTTCCTTGCTTCGCTACGGTATTCATGTTTCCTTGCTGATAACTGCAGCCTTTTTATTTAATCCACGGCTTCTCCACTGTTTTATTGTTCATTTATTACGATTATAGTTATTGTGTAGGTATTTTAGACTTAGCTTACTGTTTAGGTACCCATTTCCTTTACCGATCCAGCCGTACCCCCATTAACATGTCTGTCGAGGTGATCACCATCGATCAAAGAACTGTCACTTACCAAGTGGTTTCCATGCACGGAGATGCCGCCTGCCTTTTACATTCTCTAGGTTACGTAACATTAAATAACATTTAATGACACGATTTACCTTTATTTATTTACTTACTTACTAAAGCCTAAAGTCACAAGTAGTGTGCAGAGGGCATGCTCAAAACTGTGTGTAATGCCACGAAAAGTGCCTGCTGACACTTTAGTATGCAAGCAATGGTATGTGCATGCTTGCTCCAATGTAGAAGGGAGCTGAGTTTACCTCTGCTATAGCGCGTCTATGTGAAAACAGCAGTATCAGATGCAGGGGTGGGGTGTGTTTGGGCTCATGAACGCGGCTGAGATAATAAAACTGACAAAAAAAAAAAAACCAAAGCTAACCTTTACAAGTATCATAAATTACACCGGCTGTTACAGACTGAAATCAAATGTATGTTTTTATTCTAAAATAGTAAGACTAAGAGCAGTTTACTTCTCAAAACAGAGTGGTGCAGGATCGAACTCGCGACCTTTTGATTCCCAGTCGGCGGCTGATTCTATTGCGCTACAGAGGCAGTCATAATAAATGGGTGTCAATGTCGCATGTTAAGGCGACTTTTTGTTTCTGCAGTTATATTTTTGAATAAAAGCGCAATTGTGTTAGATTTGTACCTTTTGTGAAAGTATTGTGTGATACTTCAGGCTTCATACATTATATAGTTTATGCCTACATTTTGTCATCTACAAGTAGAAAATAAAAAATGTTTCTGTTTTAACAATGTGTTTACACAGATTACTGTAGAAACGGAATAGACATGAAATGTGTGTGTTCCAAACAACAATCTATTATTTCCACTTTAAAACTCCATTTCACTCCCAGAAAATCAATCAAGGCATGAGCTGGGAGAAGTTTGTGCACGTTCTAAGTCGGTGGGGGGATGGAATAGCCGGCCGCTTGCAGCCTGATTTTTATCAGCACATTTAGATGACAAAAGACACTGGTGGAGAGCTGTGAACGATTTTAAGAAGCGATTTAAGGTGGGACGGATTTACAAGTTTTTTCGTAGGCTCTGGTAATTCTAGTGTTAAGCCGGTTGTATGCTTATACAGATGCCGAATGTCACTTCAACACAAGTCCTGCAAATACTAACGTAATTGAAACAAACCATGAAACTCAAACCGATTATGACAGCATCAATCCAAGCTGTGAGAAAACAGTAAAAAGGAGGCTTTTCAGACATCGTGGTATATTTTCTGATGCAGCTAGACGGAAACAACTTTGTGACGCTGCCGCCAAATACTCATAGAAAAATCCACAAGTTAATAGACACGCTGTCGCTAAATACTTGCAGGCAAATCCACAAGTTAATAGAGACGCTGCTGCCAAATTTCTCACAGGCAATTCCACAAGTTCATAGACACACTGCCGCTAAATATTCGCAGGCAATTCCACAAGTTAATACCGGGAATGCCTGTTAAACATCTTAGATTCACGAGTAGCGATTTGGGTAGTGAACACTTCGATGAATGAAACCTGTTATCTTTACAAGGGTTGACAAACACGGAATGTAACTTGAACACAACACATCCTCCAAATACGAACCTGATTGAAAGAAATAATGATAATCAAATCCTTCATGACAGCAACACTCATAACAGTGACAAAACAATTACATTGACAATCATGTTACGTTATTTTTAAAATGTTTCCTTTTCTTTTTCATAACTTCTTTAACACTCTACTTCTCTGCTGCGAAGCGCATGTATTTTGCTACTAAGTATATAAAGTAATAATATCAATTTATTAAACCTGTTAAACAAGGATTACAACCCAGTAACATTGCAACCATTATTCAAACAGTAAGGTAAAATAATTTCAGCTCATTTTCAAAGAACATCATTTGCTATATTTTGTCTTTTCTTGTGAAACTGCAAAGATCCTCTGTAAAATGTTAGAACAGCTGCTACAATACAAGACATTTTACCTGGCTCCGTTGTATGAAGAAGATTTGAGATAATGAGAAACTCCACAAATTAAAAGTGGTTTATGCCAAAAGAGCTCCCCAGCAGCTAGTCTGACGCAGAAGAGGAGCTCAAAGGTTTGCACCTTCTCACCGATGTGTCTCAGACCAGAAGTGTGATATCTAATAATGACCCAGATGTGCTACTTGTATGTTTAGGGGAACACAGATTACTTGCACTTCTCCACTAGGTGGAGACATTTTTACAATATGGAAGTTACAGCACATAAAAACACAATTGAAAGCTAGGAAGTTGTTTGATAAAAATAAAGGCAACATGTTCTCTTCTGATAGTCTGAGTTCAGTGAAAATTTCAAAAGAAGGCCAACATAAAGTATTACATAATTCTCAAAATGTCTATTTTGTCCCCATTTGGTGTGAGAAGTAAATTTTTGTTATACTCATTTTAGGCCTTTGAGAGATTAGTTAATTATCCAGATCATAAATTGAGCTTTACTGTGGCATACATAACATCAATCATAGCAGCATTAATTTGTGCTTTTAGACACTGCTCCCTGATGCTGTAAATATTACTGAAGATGCTGTGACATTATTGTGTATCTTGTCCGACTGATGTTCATAGTTTCAACACTCTATTCCGTTTCTTGTACATGTTTAAACTGGTTATAAATTCTTCACCTATTCCCTCCTCTTTTTGTTTCTGGCAGGTGAAGCTTGGCCCAAATGAAACAGATGTGGAACTGAATTTTTTACTTCCAATGAAAGAATATTCTGTGTCTGTTTATGCTCTTTATGGGGATGAGCCTAGTGATCCTGTCACTGCTACAGCCTTTACACGTGAGTCTATATGCACTTGGGTTCAGCTTAGACTCTGCAAACTTTTTCTCTTGTAACCGGAACAGTAAAGTAGTCAACATTAACAGACTTACTAATAGTTTTCTCCTATTTGAAGTCAAGGCAGCTATGTTGGTATACAGTAGTCTGTCTTTTTGCAGTGAAGAGTGGCATTGTGCACATTTTCCCCATGTTTCATCTAATGACTTTCTGATCAAACGTGATGTGTGTAACAAGCTGCTGGTAACCAAACTACCACAAACTGGCTGAAGGGTGTGACTCCCCTATTTGTTGTTTTCATAACCGAAATCTGTATTATCAGTGACGACCAGAAATTTTAAACCCAAGACAGGCAAGGTATGCACTGTTCCTTAGCAGAGTCAAAGCTATGCAGATGTGACATGGAGAAAATAGAAAATGGCTATTTAGAGTACCACCAAAACTTGCAATTCTAGCCTGTTGTATGTTCACACAGGTTTTCTTTTTTTCTGAAAGACCACACTTCATGTGTCATAATTTGGCTGAGGCCCTGTCCATGGCTTGTTTTTGTCTTTTTTTGATCAAAGATTTGCACAGGCTGTGGCCATGACTGCTTTTATTAATTATGTCTTTTGTAGCCATGCAAGATAGAGCCTAATTGGTGCTGGGCTCTGGAAAAGTTGCCACCTAGCCTAATGCATTTGCAATTGTGTGTAATCAGTTGTAATTACAGTTCATTTACTTAGAACTGCTACATCCATGCTACAAAACGGGAAGCTGTAGTGCTAACTATTGTGTAAGGACTGGGTCTTGAAGGCATAGCTTAATTCCTGCTTTCTTTTATTTTGGGGCTGACATGTTCTGGTTAACAGCTTTTTGGCTAAGGTCATCAGTTAAACATAAGACTAGACTAGTAAGGTCATCAGGCCAGTTTTAATCTCTGACCTTTCTGGGTTTTTTTTGTGTTTTTGTTTTTATTTGTTGGAATATACTTTTTGAAATTATCTTTAATATTGAAAGACTATATTTACATTAAAGATTGATTAATTGCTCTTTTAGTCTGAAATGATAATTTATTCAGTTGAATGTTTACCTATTTTGCTAAGTTGTCCCTGCATAATTATTTAGTGTACTGTATCAGTGTAGGTAATTTGAATTATTCTGAAAGTGCATTATTATCACCTCTCTACAGACATTTCCTTAATTTTACGCTGCTGATTTATGAAAATTCAGGTGTACAAAGAATGTCATTTAATACACTTTTCTATCTTGCAAATTACAACATGTCTGCATTTTCTCAGCTATCACTAGTCCTCAGTCATCTTCGCAGTTATTCTCATAGCTAAGTTGAATCAACTTGTTATTAATGTGACCCAAAAAGTGAAAAAAGTTCATAAAGTTGGTGAAAACTCACAAAAAAGTTGAAAGGATATTGCATTTTAATGTTAAGTAGAGTGCATATCTCTTGTTAACTAGAAGTAAACGCCTGTGGTGCTTGCAGGATTATGCTTGACTTACGTCTAAGACTCAAGAAGTTTATGAAGTTCGTCAAGCTGAATATAATGCTCCTGTTTGTTGTAATCTTATTGGAATTTCCCTGCCTTATAAAAAATGTAGTCCAAAGTAAAATGTCTCTTTTTAGTTTGGACTCAACTATTTCCACACTTCGTAAATTTGATAGTCCTGCCATTTATTATTCTTTAGAAAAAAAATGTAAATATCAAAACTTATAAGTTCTTCAGAAGGAGTAGTATGCTCAGCAACTGGAACTAACTCCTTTTTTTTTTTACTTCTTCAGAGTTACTGTATTTCACATTTAAATCTTCTCCCCGTGACCCTGTAGTTAAGATATAGCGGGTAGTATAATGAATGAATGGATGGATGGATGGATGGATGGATGGATGGATGTATGTATGTATGTATGTATGTATGTATGTATGTTCTAAAACAGTGCGTCCCAACTCTGTCCTGGGGGCACACTGTGGCTGCAGGTTTTTATTCCAACCAGCTTCTGTTTTTAATTGGACTCCTGGGCTAATTAAGTGATTTGTTTTTTCCCAAGTTCTGTGTTTTGGGAACAATATAGAAATTAGAAAACTAAATTTGGTTAAAAATAAAAAAATAAAAAAAAAACTAAAATGTACCAAGCTTAGTTATATGGGAATAATGTATTTTTTTTTCTTTTTAACAATATTTTCATCTCAATTTTCATTCTGCTTTTCCAGGTGTTCTAATTGTTTAATGAATCCATTATTTACTAATTAGTGCTGTGTTGTTTGTCTGCTCTGCTCATTTTTAATTGTCATTAGAAAGATACAACGAAGGGGGAAAACTGTACAGAGAAAGGGCAAAATATAATGAAATCAACAAAAGAGAGTTAAGCATCTAAATCTATAGCAAAAGCATAAATATTTCTAAATGTCTTATAAATGTAAAAATCATGCTGCTGTGCTTTTCTGAATATAGAATAATAAAAAAAAAAAATACCAGCTAATTAAATGATATCAGTGGTATCAGGAATTGTATCTTGTTATGAATCTGGTTGGAACAAAAACCTGCTGCCAGAGTGGGTTCCCAGGACTGAATTTGGGAAGCACTTTAAAACTAATTATTGTCTCTGAGATCTGGATCTTTATAGTAGCATTGACACAAATAGACATTTTCCTTTATTTGTAAAAAAAAATGGGGTTCTATTTTGGCACCTAAAATAAAAAAGAAACTAATAAATTAAACTAATGCATTAATCTGACAGTTTTCTGTAACTTTTACAGTTTATCTGAGAGTAAATAAAATCACACCGACCGCTAGAAGTAATGGCCTCACAAGGGTGAGGAAGTGCATCAGAAGATGAGCTTGTAATGTGATGTGTTATTAGTTACAATGAAAATTCAGATTTTAAGACAAGGAATTTAAAACAAGCACTCAGCCTTCATCCCTACTACATCAACAACTGCTAACATGTCAACTGGAATGGCCAGTGAAAAATCCACCTTTGACCATCAGTGTGGACTGCCCATAACTGAGGACCAAGTAAGGAGACAACTGAAGAAGCTAAACACATAAAAACATGTGTGGCCAGATAGAGTAAATCCTCAGGTTCTAAAGGCCTGTGCTGACAAGTGGTATCCTCTGTCACATGTTCAGTCTGTCACTAAGACTTCAGAAAGAGCCACTGCATTGTTCCTGTACCAAAGAAGGCAGGTGTCTCTTCATCTAATGACTACAGACCAGTGGCACTTAAGTCTCACATCATGAAGACCTTTGAGAAACTGGTCCTGGGGTATAAGAGTCCCCTTATGTTAGACCACCTTGATCAATTACACTTTGACTATCAAACAAAGATTGGAGTGGAGGATGCAGTTATCTGTCTGCTCCACAAGGCTTATTCTCAACTGCACTTATGAGGTGTATGATGATTCTGCACTTATAGGGGGATGAGACAGAGTATAGGAGTCAGGTGGAGAAGTTTTTGGTGTAAAGAGAATTGTCTGCATCTTAATATTAGCAAAACCAAGGAAGTGGTTATTGACTTTTGTTGCACCAAAAAGTCTCTGTGTCCTGTAACTATTCAAGGAGTGCATGTAGAGGTGGTCCACTCCTACAAATATTTGGGGGTCCACATTTTGACAGGTTGGACTGGTCTCAGAACACAGAGGAACTATATCAGAAAGGACAAAGCAGGCTTTTTTTTCCTTAAGAGACTGCATTCCTTTAATGTGGGAAGTGACATCCTTCACATCTTCTATAACTCTGAGATGGCCAACGCGATTTTCTTTACTGTGGTGTTCTGGACTGGTAACATCACTTCAAAAGAGGCGTACTGAATCAATAAGCTAATAACAAGGGACAACACAGTTATAGGACACACTCTTTGCCCCCTGGAGACAGTAGCGAAGGAGAGAATTAAAACAAAACTGAGTGCCATTATGAACAATGCTGCACGTTCTTTCACTGTTTGACATCCTTTCTTTGACACTCTAACACTGAGTTCTTTCAGCCAACAAACTATTCAACAGAATTATGTCAAGAAACACTACTGGGGCTCCTTTATACCAACAGCAATATGTCTACCTAATGGCTCACTGTGATTGTGACAGCCAAGTCGGAACTTTCTTTTTACTCTTCTTGCTTTCTAGTCACGTCTGTCACTACTTCTGGTGTGTGTTCAGACCAAAGTGTACATGCATATTTATTTATTTACCTAGTTATATATTTATTTAAAGAGCTTCTGTAATAATCCAAATGTCCTTTTGGAGACAGACAAATAGTTATATCTATCTATTATGAACACTTTAGACCTGAAGTACTTGAAATTGTGAAGAGCAGAACCGCTGCCTGCCAGCATGCCACAAAGTTACTGTTTGCATCTTCAGGATGTTATCCATCAGTTAAAAAATATGAATTAATTACCAATCACCCAATAATTATACCCACATAAAACCTCAGTAAAATCTTTTGTGTCTCCAATGTGAGATTTTGCTTATACAAGCAAACCAAGATTTATTATTGTCAGCCCGCTAATTGATTGCATCTATTAACTATTGTTGTATTCTTCAGTTT
Organism: Polypterus senegalus; assembly: GCF_016835505.1. Classification (NCBI taxonomy): domain Eukaryota; kingdom Metazoa; phylum Chordata; class Cladistia; order Polypteriformes; family Polypteridae; genus Polypterus; species Polypterus senegalus. The sequence continues at coordinate 35,485,449 of NC_053167.1, forward strand.
CTTTTTAAAACTATTTTTTATCCCATACAGAGTTTCAATGACAACACTAGTAGCTGTATGCCATTTATCATAGGCAACACCTATTGAATCTCATTATAAATTGGCCTTGCCTAATGGAATGATTGATTAATTTTTGAAACATTGTGTTTCTCTACATTGATTCCTGGTAGAAATGTGTCAGATTGTGGAGCCTACTTTGGGTTCACACTGTTTGAAGACATGCTGGCATCTTGGTGATCGATAGTGTAATATTTTGAAACAAATTGGGACCCTGAATGGACAGCTGAGAGCTTTGGATGGTCCATACAATCTAATAAGCTCTTTAAAATGATTGAATTAAGAAATACCTCCTCAGAGATTCCTCCTTTTGAAGGTTGTTTCCTCTAGGGAGCACTAGTTCCCTGGTTGGAATAAGTTCTTTTTAATTGTGGCGTCTTAAATAACCCAAAACTATATAGATATAATATTAAAAAGGCGATATCCCTCCCATAGTGATATGGTGGTAAGAAATCACATAAGAGAAAATAACTTAGCTTTCTTTAATGATGATTTACTTGGCATAACAGACGAAAGGATGCCAATGGCAAGACAATTACCGGAGTGGGAGTTCGATGTATACAGTCTGCCATTGTTATCACTGCGCTGGAAGGATTTTCAGGATCGGATGACGTTATCTCCCATCCGTCCGTCAGCTTCCCAGGTGTGTCAGGCAATGTTCCAAGGCTTTGTACTCTTTCTCCATGTGCAGGCCCTTACTTAGGTAAATCATGCCATTCCAAACAAGGCAAAGAGAGGATACAATTTTAATGCTGACTCTAACACACACATAAATAGTGCACATTGCCCATTTGTCTATCTTGTCCTATGCTTGGCCTAGCAGTTCTAAATGCTGAGCCCCTTTGTACTAAATCTGGCTCAGCTGTGCATGTAGAAAGAAAAGAAAAGCAGATTTTAAATATCTATACAGAACACAGTGACATATTACACATCTAAACTTATTACAAAAGTGTATATCCTTATAACTCCTTGTTCTTTTATTGGGCTTGTTTCATTAGGCATGTCTTATTATACAGTTCTGGTCAGTGACGTAAAGTTACTTTGTGCAAAGGTAACACATAATCTTTTTTTTAGAGTGTCAATATCACAGTCCTTGATGTATAGAGCCTGAAAGTGTTTTTTCCTTAAATTAACTTATATTTAAATAATGAATTTAAGAGATTATAATTCTTTATTGATTTGTTGATTTGCTTTTGCATTTTTTTGTAGAACCCCTGAATCCTCCTGAAAGTCAGATTTTTTCAGAGGTCACTCACAGCAGTGTTCGGGTGTCCTGGGCACCTGTCTCAGACAATGTGAATCAGTATCAGGTGACATACATTACAAACCGTGGCAGTGATGTTAAACAGGTGAGGCATTTGGTGAATCATGGCAGAGGGCTCTGTGATCAGAATGATATCAAGTTATTCGAACAGTGACAGACTGGCTTTAAGTTAAAAGAAAATGACTAACTTGATGGGTGGATGTTTTATATTAAATCTACTAGAAATGGGCTTGATGATGAATTAATATCAAAGGATCACGAGGAATTAATATTACAGGGTCGGTATCTTTTTTACCTTATTAATCTCACACTAAATGTCAAACACATAGACTATATTAGCATGTGTCAGTTTACAGTGGTTGACTAAATGTCATCACCTTCATTGACAGTATTTGTGTGAGCTCCATTCAAGTTTTCTGTAGGCTTTGGAAAGTCAAATATAATCTGAAACTGTAATATAGAATAATAGAATTTTTTTTAAAAAAGCAGATGATGTATGTCATTGAAGTGCTCTTATCATTTTTATCCCTACACAAACTTTATCCATCTATCTGTTTTAACTGCCTTAATTGACTTGCAGTATGTTTTGTTTCAGATGAGTGAGATTCAAGGGTGTGGTGTAGACATAGTAGAGTAGCAGATTACATGGATGAAAAAGTTCTTGGGGGTTAAAAGTGTTGCAGTCATTATACTCCAAGTCTTTATGTGATAGCTAAAACTTCACATAGCCTTCTACTTCTATTATTCTGAAGAAAACTTCTGAAAAGAACAGGCTATTCAGCCTCAATGTGTATTCTTCTGTTGTCACCAAAGCAATACTGACCTAAATTTTAAATCAAATCAAGGTTCCAGGTTCAAAAATATTTAGATAAAATTTCCAATTAAATTAAGCTGGTCTGAAAATGTAAACTTTTGCAGTTAAAAATTCTAAATGTTGACTCTTATCTAGGGCTGCAACTATCGATTATTTTACTAAGTGATTAGTTGGCCAGTTATTACTTTGATTATGCAAAGTTATAAAAAGTCCAACATCTGTGCAAAAGAGCACAAGTACAGCAAGCATTTCTTTCTTCACAGATAAAAAAGATATTTCCTGCACAATGCCCTTTTTAATAAGAGTTGCATATGAACGTTCTAAAATTAAATTTGGTGAAAATTTTCAAAGAAACCATTCATGTTAGTAACTGTACAGTCTATCTTAACACTCTCAAAGTCGTTGTCAACATCAGTTAAATTCATTTATTTTTGCATAGTGATTTTAACCGAGTGCAGGAATTAAAGGAGTTGAAGACACCAGTGTTAAACATCAGCAAATGTTGCCTAGGATGTATTGTTTGATGTTATCCATTAGATGGCAGCAAAGACCACAAGATGAACTGAGTTACAGTTACTATCATCAGATTTTGCACCTTTGAATAGAAACTTTGAATATTAGAACAATTGTGATGAGAACAGGCCGTTTAGCCCAGCAAGCGTGTCCATTCTCTTCACCTAGATTGTATAAAATAACATCAAGTGAAGTGGTATAGGTCCCTAAAGTCTTACTCTTCAACACTGATACAAGAAATAGTGACATTGAGAGTGCTTCCAGAATATTATGTGTTTTCATTTCAGGTGCTTATGGTTGTGCTCCTGTACCAATAAGCTCATTATTACAGATCTTGTTAGAAATGGATTTCTTACCAGGAATGACTCCACATTTTTGAGTTCCTTGGTATCCTATCATCTGCCCTATTTTCAGATCTCCAGCAGTGTCATAGTGTAGGGGTTTCACATTTTCTCATCTCATTGAGTCTGCATGGGTTTTAATAATTTCTGATCATTTTGATTGTTTTTTGTTTGGTCAGACTGTATCCAATGACACACCCTAGACGCCATCTTCACAGCTTATGGCGCATAAACAAATATATTTATGTGATATTTCTTTTTATTTCTTATTAACCTAGGATACTTTGTAATTACTCATAGCATATATACAGCCACAAATGCAAAGGAATGTCCTACTTTTATCATATTCAGAAGCAAGATTTTTTTTTTTTTTATCTGTAGACTTACTCGTACTAGAATATGGAGTACACTTTAAGTACTTCCGCACTGCAGATATTGTTTAATGTGCTTTACTGGCAGAAGTAGAGACCTAAAATGCAGAGTGCATGCACATGTCTTACTTTTTTGTTTTTTCCTAAATCACAAAACTAGCTAATGATTGGTAAGTTATACACAGGATGTGCAGATCACTTATTTTGAGCAAAAACTACACTTTTGCAATCTGTTGCCAATTTACTGGTGCATCACAAGTGAGAGAGCAAGCCTGTTAAATGAACCAAAATGTCAAGACAGACCAAGTGCCACACCAGTCACCTAGAAGAAAAAAAAGTGGAAAAGTCTTAGTAATGGCAAATTTAAAACAATTAATGCAGTTAATTAAAAAAAATAAGAGAGTGATATTAAACAGCCTCAGCAACAACTCCAACAAGAGTATACTAAGCTAAATAATATCCATAATTCAGTACCATGTATCAACTTATTTATTACACGTTCTTCAAAATAAAGCTTTCTAAGTAAGCTTTTAATTAGTGTCCTCTCACAAGGTTTCTAAAGTACAATTCAGATAAAAACAGAACCTGAGCTCATTCTCAGGCTTGGATCACAAATTTCTCCAGATGCGTTTGACCGACTAACCTTTGAATTTCATCTTTCATCTCTAATGAATGCTTTTCACACATAATCTTGTTTTCCACTCCTTCCATCCTCGACTGTGTTTCCTCCTTCCACTGAAAATATATACAGTAAATATATAATCATTTTTTAAGTTATACACCTGATGAAGGCTACAAAGCTGAAAAGTTGTGTTTCTCACCTTTGTTTCTGTTTTCACTACACTGATAATAATCTTTTATGCTTTTTATTTTAATAGGGCCTGTCCTGATGTATTATGAATTCAGAAAACACTTGCCTTAAAACTGATTATTTTCTGGTTTTAAACTGCTCTAATAAGCACTTGAACTACACCACTTTATTAATTATTTACTGTTAATTTTTCTTATAAAATGAAAGCACATACCATCACATGTTTTTGCTTTTCATAAAGTTCATCAAATGACTTGCACAGGATAATTGAACACTAAAAATGAGTTGATAGATAAATTCTTCCAAATGATTACCCACATTAACTGTTCCTTGGTTTATTTTTCTCTGTTATCTTTTATAATCACATTTTGTACTTTTGCATGTGATGAACACTTGCTATCTTAATATGTATCGTCCAGTGTTAACTCAACCACCTGTTTTCTTTATATGCACTTTATGAAGGCTTCCGTCATGTGATAATTAATCCCAGCTCTCTTGGGTCCTCTACAGGTTGATGTTGTTGGTTCATCGGTCCTCCTTAAAAACCTTTCATCATTGTCTAACTACCTAGTGACAGTTCGATCTGTTTATAACGAGGTGCTCTCTGAGCCTCTTATCAGCAATGTTACAACCCGTAAGTGCAGCTTAGAGTGCAAATATTTACACACTCCAATATGGTGTTACTGCCTGCTAAAGTTGCAAATCATAGCAATATTAATTATGCTTGTCCGTCTCTTTAATTTTAGTAAAAGTTCCTTCTCCTTCTAATCTGAGAGTGACAAATTTCGCCGGTGGTAAGGTAGACCTACAATGGACGCCAGCAGCTGATGATGTTGTTTCATATAAAATCAAATGGATTTCTCTCAGTGGAGGCAAATTGAGAGAGGTTTGCTGGGGAATGGGTGTTATATTTTATATATATAACTTCTTCCTTTGTCTCTGTTTTACAATCTCTCATTGTTTCTGTTTGATGAACATTGTTGTCACTCTAAAATATATATTACGAGTGATTTAGCTAATAAACTATAAAGAATCAATAGTAAGTCACTGAGATTCCTAAATGTGTAAGATGCTGGTGAAATTTCACAATTGTTTAGTGTTAATACTCCTGAACCCGAATTTTATTGTTACTACCTGGTGACTGTAGATATAATTGCAGCAACAATTCAAAGGGTTGTCTTTTTCTGTTTCTTATAGCTAATTACCATTAAGCAAACTCCATTTCTGAGCAGATATTTTCTTTTTTAGCATATTGTGGGTGGAGATCAAGTATCTACTGTCCTGGAGGGAGTGGAAAATAATGCTGAGTATCAGATCTCTCTCTCTGCTCAATATGCTGATGGAGCTCAAAGTGAAGCAGTGGCTGCTCGATACAGCACCTGTAAGTAGTAACTTGTAATGAAACACTGCGACTTGTTGCTGTCTAATACAATTTGAACTTGTTTTACAGTGCAGTGTTAGTTAGCTAGATATGAGCAGTACTGAACAATGGTCAGATGAAAGCCGTTTTCTATGACTTAATCTTAAACATCAACATGCGAACTATGCAACACAGTGCTTAGATAATTCAGAAATATGTATGAACAGAGTGCATGTTGATTCATAAAAGATTAAATGAACATCTTATCCATAACCATAAATGATGTATTTGAAAAAAAGAGCTGGTGACTCTTTGAAAAATGTAATACGTTTAAGCCTGATTATGTGTATCTTATACTCTGTGTTTGGGTGGCAGCCAGTGACAAAAGAAAAGCTTAGCGGATTTGACTTTCCATTGCCACATTTTAGAAATGAATGTCCCATTAAGTGAATAAACTTAAATTGATATGAATTCAGATATTTTTAACAACAAACCTGCTTAAAACCATTAAGTATTTACCTAAACAAAAAAATAAAAGGTATCCAAATGGGCATTTATAGTCCACAGATTTTGGTATTATTCAAAATTTATGGAGATATCTGAAAGTGCAATGCATGTAGAAGTCAGAAGAATTTTGCATCAAAGAATAAAAAAAAAAGAGAAAGCAAGGATAAAAGGGCTCTTGGACAGATACACAAAATGTTTGGAGGCCATAATTAACAGCTTGTCCAAAATTTATACTCGCTGCATTTAATTTTATTGTTTTAATTTTATTAGTTTAGAAAATTAATATCTTATGCATTAAAATGAGTGAAAATATGATTTTCATTCTGCAGATGTTAATTTCTTTTTCATTTTCAGCAAGGGTGTTAAATTTAGACCCTGGAGGTCTGCAATTGCCTCATCTTTTTAAATCACCTAATTTCTTTAGTAAAAACTAATTATTTCTTCTTACTTTTAGCCTTGTCTTTTATTATTTAAATCCCTTAATTGCTTCTTTTTTATTCACCAGTGGTTAGTTAATAATACAAATACTGTAACAAGAATATAGTTAGTGAAACAGTTTACTGTGCACCCCTTATCATTGCAAATTTGTTTTAATAAAATATCTGGTGTGGGGTACAGCCCGGACACAGACAGGTAGACATGATGTTTTCACCACACACATTTATTTTCACTATATTTACAGATGATGAAATGTACAAACCCAGTGCCGCAGCACCAACCACCCTTTTAAGTCCTGGCCTCAATACAATGCCTTTTCCTCTTCTGACCGCCTCCACTCCTCTCATCCGAGCTCTCTTTCTCCTCTCCCGGCTCCAGCCATCGTATGGAGGGAGGCGGCCCCTTTTATACATGCCCGGATGGGCTCCAGGTGTTTCCCAACACTCCCCCGCAGACACTCCCCTGTGTGGCGGAAGTGCCAGCCGCGCACCTGGAAGCACTCCGGGTGTCCCCAGTCTTCTTCCCCCCAGGGAAGGTCCAGGGCTCCAAAGGCCCCGGGGCACACAAAGCAACCAGGGCGGTCACTCCTACATGGCCTGGGGAAGGCGCAAGCCGTCCTCCGGTCCTCTAGGCTTCCCGGCCGGGTTCCCACCCCGGCCGTCTCTGACACTGGCAAGAAAAAAATGATGTTGTAGGAAATGATGGTCTGTTCTGGAGCACAAAACATTTTCATAAGTTACTGTGAAAAAAACCAGAAAATTTACAGCTTTAAAAAATGTCTGATTTTGTTGAATGAAAGCAGCAGCAAGACTTATACAAATAACAAGGGTTTACATCTAATTAAGGGCTCTTTTATACTTCATGCTCAGAATACGTACGCACAAGCATCATGGCTGCCACACATTGCCAGCATTCATTTGACGCAACCTCTAAGCAGGCCCTCAGAAAATAACGTGTCGCGTGCGCGAGACCAGCAAAAAGTCAGGGGGCGCAGTGTGATAAAAGTTGGAAGGTGACGTCAGAGACTCTGGTTACTATCTATATGTGACAGCCGCTTTGCAGATCCTACGAGATCAATGTGCACGCTTCAATGTTTGATGAATGGTTTGATGTGGTGAAGTAAAATGCCGACATACAGATGCATTCATGGTGCTTTTATATTCAAGCGTCACATACTCCCAATCGTAATGACACAATACATTTTAAAAGTCTCACATACCATCTTTTGTGCCATCTTTATTTTCTGGGGCTTCCTCCTGAAGTGACAGCAGCAATCGCCATACAGAACACATTAAATGTATGATATTCCAACTATCTGCACATTTAGAATCCTTAGATTTATACTTGATATCACTTTCATGATGAAATGCATTAAAGTATGTATGCTACATTTTACAGATAAATCGTTAATTTCGTTTAAATAATGAATACTGCTAAAAATTACACATATGGGGGTGACACAGTGGCGGAGCGGCAGCGCTACTGTTTCGCAGGGAGTCACGTCGCTGGTATTCCCTGCCTGGAGTTTGCATGTTTTCCTGCTGGGTTCCACAGTGTGCTCCGGTTGCCTTCCAAAGATATGCAGATTTGGTGACACTAAAATGATGACAGTGTATGTGTGAGTGCTTGCATTCACCTTGCAATGAGCTGATGTCCCGTCTAGGAATTGTTTCTGCCTCGTGCACAATGCTTGCTGGAATGGACACATCCCTAGATTGATGGCTTTAATCATTAAACATCCTTTTTAGAGATATTACGGTAAGGTTTCATCGGAATTTAACGGGTGTTCCAGGCAATTCACAACACAGCGGAGCCAAACCTGTTCTCACCGTGATAATATCTCTCACTGCCTCCTGGTGGATTCTTCCAGATTTACGTAAAGTACGCGCGCAGGTATAAACAGTACAACGCTTGTGTAGTAAGAGTGTCCGCTGGAGCATGCATCGCGTCACTTAAAGTATAAACCTGGCCTAAGAAATTAGTTGGTGCAAAAGCCCCCAGCCACTGTGGCCATCCAGTAACACCCAAAATTTAGAGACTGAGTGAAAGTTGCTTTTGATCAAGATGGTACTGTAAAGGATGACACAGTGTGTTCAGGGTTATTGCTCATAATAAAAAAATTGGCCGAAGAGAAAAAAAAAAAAACAAAAGGTTAGTACCAGGAGGGCAAATTCAATTGAGTAAGTAGAATCCAAAAGAACAAGGCAAACACAAAGGTTTATGTCAGAATAAAGTCAAAACCTAGCAGATAATTCTAACGCTAAGGCCTACTTGAAAAAGAGATAACTGCCGCTAATTTTTTAGAAGGTTGTTATATCCACCAAGGAATAAAACAGTGTAAGATCACTACGACATTTGTTTTTTCATATCTGATGGCATCATAAGAGTTCACAAATGTGTTTTTTTAACAGGAACCAAGATGGATTGCTTAAGCAAAGAAATTAAAATGGAAACAAAAAACAGCTTTGTGAAACTAATGTCAGAAATATGAACATCATTTATAAAAACCTTGAAACAACCAAAAACATATGGAGAAATAGCTAATACTACAGGAACAACTTTTTGTATACAGAAGTGTGTTTGTATACAGTATACTGCATAATGTGCAAAATTTTTACTCATTTTAGTTCACTAAAAATGGAGGTACACTTTATATACGAGACATAATTTTAATTAGATATTTTCAATAAGCCTGAACAGTAAGAATTTAGGTACTTGAATTTATTATGTGTGTAAAGCATTTGGTTCTATCTGTGGTACTGCTTCGCTGTTTGGTGGAGCTTCCACTTAAGACATCAACGCTCATCTTGTGTTAACCACTCAGCCTGAACATGCATTATAGTCAGTAGTTTCAAATTGAACAACGGACTTGATAGTATTGGGTAGGTGGTCGTCGTGTTCCTTCAAGTACTAGTTGGTTAATAATTTTAATACCATTTGGTATGTTAAGCCCTTAAAATTAAAATAAAGAGGTTATAATGCAGAAACTAATAGCAGTAGGACATTTTTGTATTCCTGAGTCAAACATCTGATTATAGTGCACAAACAGAGCCATTGCAAGCATTACCTACTAAAAAAAGGCAAATTGTGGGGCCCCACCAAGTTTTCCAGACTTAGAAAAAGAATTATTGGACTTGGTAACAAATAGGAGGCTTCAGGGAATTAGTGTTTCATGCATTGATATCAGATGTAAAGCTTTTGAAATAAAAAAAAAAAAATCTTTAGTGATGGCAACAAATTTTTAAACATTTTGTGGACGGGACAGTTCATTTTATGAAGCAGAATGGTCAGTTCATAGAAGTGATCACGCAACTACTGTGACACAAAGCTCCTAGAATTCCAAAAGTACATTAACAAATTGAGAAAGGAACACACATATGATCTGGTTCTTGTACAGACTGGAAATGCCAATCAGATAGCCTTGACTTTTGATATGCCTTACAATCGGACTGTAGACGGAAAAGGCACAAAAACTGTGTGTATATGTACAACTGGACATGAGAAGTCTCACTTTACCGTCATGTTAGCGTGTACTGCAGATGGAGAAAAGTTTCTGTCTTTCATAATTTAAAAAAAAAAAAAAACTATACAAAGGAATAAAATTTCCAAGTTGTGTACATATTTGTGTTCACTCTAAAGGATGGATGGATGATGCATTAACCACTGACTGGTTAAAGGTGTTTGGGCAAAATGTCCTGGTGGTCTAAGGAAACAACCTTCTATTTTGGTGCCCAACCTGTTTTGCGTACATCGAATGTCTTCTTTAAAGGAGGCACCTAACAAACTAACATCTGATCTTGTTATTTTTCCAGGCAGCATGACCCATCTATTGTAACCTTTAGATGTTTCTGTCAATAAGCCGATAAAGGATGCTGTCCGCTGTAAATATAATGCATGGTTAAGCAACAATAATCACACATTTACTGCTGGTGACCGTATGTTTTGCAACTTTCTGCAAAACAGCTGAATGAATGCTTGCAGCTTAGAATGAATGAGATGCATCTTTAATTCAACATGGTTTCCTCAAATGTTCTTTTTGTAATAATCTTGACAGGCGCAAGGTTGATGTTTTGTGGGAGGATAAACAGGTATCATCAGATGAAGATAATGATGACGATATTTATTACGATGGTATCAATGACAATAGCATTGACTCAACAGCATTAGATGAGCTTATCACTAGTAGCAGTGATGACCACTGTTCTTCCAGTTAGATATGCCTATCTTTGCTTGGATAATATCTGTTATTACCTAAAGGTAGAAAATTTATGCAATTTAAAATAAAACCTAGCAAATTACAAAATTGTTACCTAATAGGCACATATCTACTTGTTATCATAAATATTGTTAAAAACTGAATGTACCTATTTACCTAATTTAAATAAAAAATAATTTGAATAATTATTACTTTAAATTTCATATAAAAAAATGATTGCAGTTTTAATAACATTTTTAAAAATTAAGGGTGTGCATTATTCATTAATTTCTTTTTTTAACTGAAACTTTTTGGCTAAATTATTCATGCGCATTATGCCCAAGTGTGCATTGTACATGAGATTTTACAGTAATCTCAAAATCATCAAAATTAAATTATTCAAATTGTAATTTTACTAATGGCAGAAGACTCACATAGCCAAAAGTCATGCAACAGCCACAAGATCTTTGTACGTGCAGTCCATTAAATTGTAAGCTCTACATCTATTTACTTCCATAGGCACATCGATAAAACAGGTTACACTTAGTTTGACCACATTTTGATTTTGTTGTTACCTTTGTTTCTGTCATTCTACAGTACATAACAACATGTCATTATCAAACTACAGATTGTTTTATGATTTTATTTCCATCAGTTTCCAGAAGTGCTCCAGCTAACTTGGTAATAGACAGTGAGACACCAACTAGCTTTGTGGTGAGGTGGGACCATCCAAATTCCCATGTGCATCAGTACAGAGTTGCTTACAATCCACTGAGAGGAGAACAGACTGAACAAATTGTGAGTAATCTCTGTTTGATAGTAACATAACATTCTTAAACATGTGCAATCCAGTTCAAGGTAGTAGAGGCCAGAGCCTATCCCAGGATCATAAAGTACAAGAAGGCAGGAGCCAACCCTGGACAGAATGCCAGACCATCACTGGACCCACTCTTGCAGACGTCAACACTCACACTCTCATGGATCAATTTATTTTCACCAATTAATCTATTATTAATGTATGTGTGAGGATGACAAGGTACTAGGTTTTTTTAAAAAAGGAATTCACACAGAGGTGAAGAAAATTGGCAAACTTAATACAGTCTGTGACTAAGCACTGGATTCACGTCTAAGATGCTGGATCCTTAAGTCAGTGGCACTTAGCACTGTGCCCAACCGATTTCTTCAAGTATATACTAAATGTAAATTAGGATCAAGTGTTACATTTAAGTAGGGCAGACTTGTTTAATTGTATCCTCCTTATATAAACATTTGTTTTCAAAATCAGGTGACGGTCCCAGGTAAACTCAACAGTGCAAAACTGGAGTCACTTTTGCCTGAAACCAAGTACAGTGTCCAGGTTACTGCTGTCTACAGCAACAGGGAAGAAGGCAGTGCACAGACTCAAGGAAAAACATGTAAGACAAAGGCTTTTTAATGGTACAAAATTATAGATGCATAAGGTAAACAATTTGTGATAATAAACAGTTAATGAAGGATTGGATTTGAAGAGATGTCTGCTTTTATTGTACAGTATATCAATTATCTGACTTCATTTTTGTTGTTCCAGGTATTCCTTGTTTATTTTGCTGTTGAAGGTTAGGCATAATACAATTTACTACGTGCTGAATCTTCAGACAACTATTTATAAATTTGTACAGAATGCCACACTTTAGGTTTCTTTTGCATTTTGATTGGGTCCTGGACTAGCCAGTAGTTTTACCATTTAATTTCTCTTTAAGATGTTATAGGTTAAACATTTGCTTTAGTACATTATTACTATTATACTCAAAATAGAATATTTGACAGAGGGGCATTGGCCTGGATGAGAATGTTACTATACATTTCATGTGTTGTTTAATCTGGTTCAATTATAACCAACTCAAGATGCATTTAACATATTGTAACTCTCTGTGATAAATGAAAACCCACAGTTCAATCCCAACCTTGAGAATTTTGGTTCTGTTCTTTTAATCCTTCTTTCAGTCCGTTTAATTCAAATGATTCCTCCCAGGATGTTATCTAGTATACTAGAACCCTGTGCTACATTTATATTCCAAGATTCTGATACCTTTTTTTCCTTTTTATTCTTCGTTTTCTCCTCCACTCCTCCCGGTAAGCTTTGTCTCCTTCCTCCCGACTCTGGCACCCAGAGTGGTGTCTGCTGGCTCCTTTTAGAAGGCACCCAGGAGTGCTCCAGGTGTTTGTTGCTCTATTTCTGGCAGCACTTCCAGGTGTGGAGGAAGAGCTGTTCTCCAGGGTTCAGCAGCCATTGCTGCACCCTCTGGCGGCACCTCCAGATCCCAACAGGGTGTATCTAACTTCCAACTCCCATGAAGCCCTGCAGGAGTCCAAGGCACCAGTGCAACCCAGGGGGATTGCCATCTAGCGCTTCAGGGGAAGTAACACTCTGGATAGGTTGGCTCCCGTGGTCCTTCCAGTATGGAGGTGTCCCGGCTGGGCAAGGGTCCCGGCCATCCATCACAGTATGTTTGTATATGTGAAATTAACATATAAATAATGAAAAGCTCACAGAATATTCAAATCTCCAACAGTCCGTATTAACAGAGAATCTAAAAACAAAGATTACAAGATATTTTTTTTTTTTTTAAAAAAAGTATACATTACTTCTTTGTGCCCTTGTAGCCTCCTTAGCTTTATGTTTACCCCAAATAAACAAGTCAAGAACATTATAGTTTTTTTAACAAGAAAAATGTTATTACGTGTTACATGAACATTTAAATACTACAACGTCAACATAAATGCAATAAGAAAGTTATGCATATTGTCCACTGCTATACTGGTGCAGATTTAGTACGTTTCCTTCATGGGATATGTTTTGAAAGCAGGCTTCTTTGCTCACTTTTCTTTATAATATTTTTTGTTGCTTGTGCATGAGAAGGTGGAATGTCTGTAACTGATCTGCATGATGGACATGTCCATTGTGTTACCACAGCACAAGGAGTGTTAACTTTCACAATTCCCCTGATGTGAACATTGACAGTTACTGCCTTTTTGAACAGTAATTAGGGAGCTAACATGGTTCTTGTCCTTCCACTTGATCAAAATCATTATGCCTTTTTGCCATGTAGATACCACACGCCGCCACACTGCTAAATGACTAAATTCACCAGGCATATCATGGTGGTTTGGTCATACGGTGCCATATGCATCTGTTTCACTATCTGTACCAATGTCTCTGTCAATGTGACCAGTTCACATTACCATCACTATCACTTAAAATATCTAATGGTTCAGTTTCAGTTTGACTTTACAGCTTTTTGTTTATATGCCATGGTTTATTGGTTGAAGGTTCTGCCCAACTTATAAAGGATAATGAGATAGCAATGAGTAGCAAAGTGCATGGAAACTCAATGTTTATTATTTTTTGCAGCAAAATCTTATTTTATCCTCTAGATGGCAACAGAATATTGTCCTAAGTATTATTCAGGCTTACTACTTTGCATTGGATTGTAACAGTTCAACCCGAGAGACACTTTGGCTTAACCGTTTTTACACAGAATTCTGAGCCTGAGAAAGTTTTGGAGTTAAAGCCAAGGAGGTTAAACACCCAGTAGTAGTAGTTACATAACTTCAAACCATTTTGTTCAGTTCAGGGTAACCAGTGGTTGACGTTTTTCCTGGCAACACTGGGCCGGCTGTAACTTGTCTCCCATGACACTAAAACACTGTATACACAATGAGGAAGAACTGGCCTTTAATAAATGAGAATCATCCTTGGACATGTTGCCAGTTCATAAAAGAACTTGCACTCACACCCACAACCACATTCAAGCTCAATTTGGAGTTACTAATTGTCCTATTGTGTTTGTCTTTGGGGATCTGTCTTTTGGGGAGTGAGCAGATGAAAACCCATTTATACATGGAAGGAACGTACAGACTCCACACAAACACTTGACATGGTGCAGAATTTTTCTCTGGGTACTTCAGCTATCCTTCTACATCCTAGCAACATGCATGTAACTGGCATTCAGCCCTGAGTGTGTGCATTAGTGGACCCTGCAAGAAACCAGTGTGCTAAGTGCTCCATTGATGGGCTGTGCTGCCCCATCCGGTACCTTGAATTGCATTAAGCAGGTTTGATAGTATTCTGATATTCTTAAATACACAAAGTGAATTCCCTTTCCCATCTTCTGGAAAAATGACTTATGTACTACTGTTAATAAGGAGAAAAGAAAAGACAACATAGAGTTACTGTATTTGGAAGGCAATAAAATGAACCCAACTTGCTATTTTCTTAAGTGTTTATTTACTACATATTTAAATCTTAAAAATAAAAATATTGATGTATTGGCATAAGAGCATAATTAAACATTTGTAGAATAATTGATAAAAGGAGATGAATAAAATAATGCTTCAATATTTAAATAACCTAAACATCATGTGTGAGGAGTGTGGCTTTATACAGAAAGCAATAATTAAGAACAAATATACCAGAGAGTTTAGTTCTGGAAACTGACCTCTGATTGAAAGCCAATCTAGTAGATTACATTTATCTAGTGATAA
This sequence comes from Polypterus senegalus, assembly GCF_016835505.1. Taxonomy (NCBI): domain Eukaryota; kingdom Metazoa; phylum Chordata; class Cladistia; order Polypteriformes; family Polypteridae; genus Polypterus; species Polypterus senegalus. The sequence goes on from NC_053167.1 coordinate 35,500,644, forward strand.
TTTAAGGGTCATATTGTAATAAGCCCACCAGTGGTAACATCTTATGGGCATGTAGAGGATCAAATGAAAAATGCATGTTTTAAAAATTGATATTGGGTATGATAGGCATCAAATCTGGTGTATCTGTCAGTTCATAAATAGTACATATAGTGTAGATGAATGGATGAATGCATGTCACTAGAAGGAATATTTTCTTTATCCTTTTTATGGATTACCTAACAAGTTCTTTTTTTTTCAGGCTTACTTTTTATCCAGTTTTTCAGTTACTTGAAGTAAATTGAGTGTGTGATCAAATAAATCCCAGCTTGTGTTTTGCTTTTCCCAAGCGAGTCTCCGGGTTACCAGTCTGAAAGTCTACAAGTCAGATCACTCCAGTATGTGCACCGGATGGAAACTCAGCCATGAAGCCACTAGCTACAGGATTGTAATTGAGTCCCTAAAAGGTAAGGGCTTAATACATTGCTTGTACAATTACAATAACCGTATACATATATATAATATATACTGTATATATAAGAACTGAAAGAAATAATTGGGGCAAACACCAAAAATTGACTCGATTTTTCAAAAATTGCCCTTAAAGCACAAGTAATAAATTGATTTTTAAAAAATGTACAAACCTTTCTGAAAACAAGTTTTCACTTGGTCATTATGGATTGTTGAGTCAAGATTTTTGGGAATACATGGTAAATATATTGATTTTAAACTAAATCAACAACACAGTAAAATCTGCAGAAAGTGCTGGGATTTGAATTCTTTTTGAATCTCTATATACTGTATATATTGACAAGTGGGAATCACAAGCTGAAAAGAAAATATTACCATTGTATCATCTAAATGGGTTTGACATTACTAGCCTTATGTCCTAAACTGAATCATCTCTTTTGCTGGCTTTAAAATCTGTTTTCTCCTGCCCTACATCTAAGACTTTTTAACACTGACTTCACTATTTAGAAGCCCTGCTATGCTCATTTGATGTTACCTTTCTTGGCTTTATTGCCCTAACATTATGAACCACATTTTCTAGGTATTTCTGTAAGGCTCCATCTTTAAATAATGCAACTAAAATAAAAGACACCTTTCTCCTCTTGCATTTTTGCATCAGCTCTACTTTTTCTTATTATTTACTTCAATGCTACTTCTTTATGTCGCTTCTATACACAGTCGACTCTTCAGTGCCTACCATACTGATACTGACTTTCTGTGGTCTTTATCAACCTTATTCTTCTCCTGTTTTGTTTTCTACAGTTGTCTTGGTGCTTTCTTACCTTTTATCATGTGTTTTAACTTGGATCTTCTTAAATGTTATTGTTTATTACTTCATTTTACAGATACTGTACTCTAAATGTGTTCTTGCTTTTGTTTAAGATAAGAAAACAAGGGAAGACATATTAAGTCAAGTGACAAATAGCCACTGCTTTCTGAACCTAGAACCTGACACTGTCTACCGGATCAGCATCTTTTCACAGCTGCAGTCAGCAGAAGGTGATCCTGTCACTGTACTGCACTCCACAAGTAAGTTGCTTCCCTTAAATCTTCAGATTTATAAAGAAAGATGACTTTAGGTGTTGTAAACGTTTTGGAACTTCATGATAGTAAAAGGAATGATAATCAGGTATTGGCTAATATAAATACTAAGTGTTGCAGACTTCAATTTCTGTAAAAAAAAAAAAATGGGAACAACAAGGTTATTTATTGCAGTGGGAGCTACCACTCTACTGCACAAAGACACAGCAAATTGGGCAGGGTCGGGGTCTGGCCAGTGGATAAGTTATACTGTTCCTTGCATCATCTATCGCCTTTGAGTTTGCTTGCATAATGGGCTAGATCCCAAAAGTAAAAAGGATAGATTAGAAGCAATGCCAGCCAGGTGACAGTAATGGGTGGGACAGATCAAACTATACTAAACTGCAACAATGGAAATTGACTGTTAAGTCATCTCTGCCAGGGAGGGAGTCAGAGCTTGTCTGAGAAATTGAAAAACATAGTCACATTTACCTTTAAGCATTGCTTTAACTCTGAAACCAGTTTTCTCAAAGCCAGTTTGATCTCTTCCCAGCTCTGCATATTCCCTATAGGTTTGAATACACAATGGGTGGTTGGAAAATCGAAAGTACATCTTATGAGAAGGATTTAGGAGTCATAGTGGAATCTAAGCCATCGACTTCCCAACAGTGTTCAGAAGCCATTAAGAAGGCTAACAGAATGTTAGGTTATATAGCACAATGTGTGGAGTACAAGTCCAAGAAGGTTATGCTCAAACTTTATAATGCACTGGTGAGGCCTCATCTGGAGTACTGTGTGTAGTTTTGGTCTCCAGGCTGCAAAAGGGACATAGCAGCACTAGAAAAGGTCCAGAGAAGAGCAAGTAGGCTGATTCTAGGGCTTCAGAGGTTGAATTATGAGGAAAGATTAAAAGAGCTGAGCCTTTACAGTTTAAGCAAAAGAAGATTAAGAGGTGACATGACTGAAGTGTTTAAAACTATGAAGGGAATTAGTACAGTGGATCGAGACATGACACATCAAAAACATGGGGACACAGTTGGAAACTTGTTAAGGGTAAATTTCGCACAAACATTAGGAAGTTTTTTTTTTATGCAAAGAACGATAGACACTTGAAATAAGCTACCAAGTAGTGTGGCAGACTGTAAGACTTTAGGGACTTTCAAAACTCGACTTGATGTTTTTTTGTAAGAAATAAGTGGATAGGACTGGCAAGCTTTGTTGGGCTGAATGGCCTGTTCTCATCTAGATTGTTCTAATGTTCTAATAATACTTCTAATAATGTAATCCCTCCTCGATCGTGGGGGCTGCGTTCCAGACCCCCCCGCGATAGGTGAAAATCCGCGAAGTAGAAACCATATGTTTGTATGGTTATTTTTATATATTTTAAGCCCTTATAAACTCTCCCACACTGTTAACATAATTAGAGCCCTCTAGACATGAAATAACACCCTGTAGTCAAAAGTTTAAACTGTGCTCCATGACAAGACTGAGATGACAGTTCTTTCTCACAATTAAAAGAATGGAAACAGATCTTCTCTTCAAAGAAGCGCCGTGAGGAGCAGAGCATGTCAGAGAGAGCGCTCGCTAAGAAAAGCAAACAATCAAAAAATCAATACGTGCTTTTAAGTATACAGAAGCACCGCGATAAAGCGGCATTTTGTAGAGGAGCGTCAGTGTCCTCTGTGCAAACAGCCCCTCTGCTCACACCCTTCCGTCAGGCAGAGAGAGTGAGACAGATAGAGAGAAGCAATCAAGCACCGCGCGGGAAGCATATCGTATATCATTGAGGAGTTTTAGTTAATACGTAATACATGCTCTGATTGGGTAGCTTCTAAGCCATCCGCCAATAGCGTCCCTTGTATGAAATCAACTGGGCAATCAAACTGAGGAAGCATGTACCATAAATTAAAAGACCCATTGTCCGAAGAAATCCGCGAACCAGAGAAAAATCCGTGATATATATTTAGATATGCATACATTTAAAATCCGCGATAGACTGAAGCCGCGAAAGTCAAAGCGCGATATAGCGAGGGATTACTGTATATTATATGTCCCTGAATGCATGCCATATAGTTGACATTTGCACTGTTAACCGTAAGGATCATCTCAATGAGACTTTAATTTGCAGATGGCAAAATTATGATTGTTATTTACTTATATTCACCAAACAATACAGAATATTTGGTCTTTAAAAACACAGTGGATTCAGAGCCAACTGCTTACTGATGCTATAGTCATACCTTGAGACTTGTGCACTTATATGGATAATATCAGACATACCTTGAGAGAAATACCCTATTTGTATTTGAATTCAAAGGGAAGCAGTTGGTTTTTATGCTAATTACAGTATGTAATATCCACAAAAATTTTTTGCCCACAGAAACAAGGTGGATCGTGAGTGTACTAAGTACCAAATTTTGGTAAGCTACATGTCAGTGTTCATCTTTGTTGTTTTGATGGTTGGGGACAAGGCATAGCTGTGGCAAAGTCCAGGGAAGTCCTCACATGCCCACTGCAGTTTCTCTGTCTGCAAGTCTTCACCAAAAATACCTGCTGTAAGCCCCCCATTCTGCAATCTCTTGTAATTCTTTTAGAGAACTAGTGACTCAGTTTGCATCCAGTCAAGCCACTGTAGTCATTGTCCATTTATTTTCTAGACACAGCACTTGCAAATAAAGAATTTGCTTGTGGTTTGATGAACAGAAGTGAATAAATTAAAAATAAAAACCTAGAAATTTCTGCAGCTATTCCTAGAAGTTTGAAAATACAATTAACAGAAATAAAGGTAAAAAGTTGTGGCTTTTTGATCCAACCAACATAGTCATATCATATATTTTGAGTCTGTTTGTTCTGGGCATTCTGGTAAAGAGATGTGTTAAGCTGGCAACTGATCAGCACTTGGTGGTGAGCTTACTCAGACTGATAGTGTGCATACTGAACACACCTGAATAATTCAAATGACACTTGTACACCAAATCCTAGGCATTAGACATTTACAGTGCATTCTGTTGTTCTAATAATTTGTGATTTCCTGCCTTCTAAGTAAACATGAAACTATTACATGACATAAACATTTATTCAATGTGGGAAGGATACGCTAGAGACCATGTGCTACCAGCAGTGTCCCTTGAGTGCTGCACTGCTGAAGTGATTGCTTTTAGCTACCACAAACTGCCATCTCACATTTTATTTAACTTGTAATATTCACGTTTTATATTGTATTAGGTGGATGAACAGATGAAAATAAATCAATTAATCTAAACTGTACTTGTAGAAAGGACAGTGGTAAATATGCCTTATACATAAAATTTGGTATTTAGGAGCTGGAAGTACAGTGTTGAAAAATGAACACTTCACTATTCAAAGGCAGCATAAAATAAAAATCAAAAATGCATATAAAATGCTGGATTACATACAGCAGGCATGTCAGACTCACTACCATTGGTGGGCCGCTTCGACTGCCATACGTGCGTCAGCGGGCTGCACTGTAAAAAAATACTATTATACTATTATTCAAAGTTACTGTAGCTTTCTTTCCAATACTGAAAACTTTAAAAAAATGTAACACTTAAAGTTTAAAGAAAAGCATTTTATCTCCATACAATCTCCGTACAACAGTATACAATTAGAGTCTTAACCTCTTAGCTAGGTCCTTATATAGGAGTCTTATAGTCTGAGATCTATTTCTTTTGTCCTGACACTTGGCATCTCTTGTTAGTAACAAGTTCGTCAATTTTAGGCTTGAAATCTTGTGCAGCTGCAACTTTTATGAGGAATGAAAGGTGCTCGACAGTAAGTCTTGAGCGATGTGGGGTTTTGGTAGCTTTCATTAACGAAAACAATTGCTCACAAAGGTAAGTGTTTCCGAACACAGTACTCTCAATGGCAACTTATGGATCTGCACATACGAGGATGGCAGGTAAGCATACAAGCCTGGCACACCAACTTTGTTGTATTTTGCCTTCAGAATAGAATCTGACTGCAGGTCAATCAATTCCATTTGGATATTCTCAGGCACATTCTCAGCATTGTAAGTGTATGGTGACGTAAACAGCGCAAAGTCCTGTTCGTGTGAATTGAAATCACGAATTCATTACTCAGTAATTCAAGTTGGAAAACAAATCCTCCAAAACTTTTTTTTACTTTACTAAGTTTACTTCAAAGTTTATATTGTAAAATAAACCGATATGCAAAAAGCCTCCTGACCTACACTAATTTTACTTCAAAATTCAAAATCACAAAAATTTGTTAATAAACAACTCTCCAACTTCTCGCTTCCACTTCAGATCTTCAGCTGTAGTCTGCACTAACTGTTCATTACAATACTAACACAAAATTACATAAAACTAGAGCAAGAAAACGTGAAAATATCCATCCATCCATCCTCTTCTGCATATCCGAGATCGGGTCACAGGGTCAGCAGCTTGAGCAGAGATGCCCAGACTTCCGTCTACCCAGCCACTTCTACTAGCTCTTCTGGGGGAATCCCAAGGCGTTCCCAGGCCAGGCGAGAGACATAGTCCCTCCAGCGTGTCCTGGGTCTTCCTCGGGGCCTCCTCCCGGTTAGTCGTGCCTGGAACACCTCACCAGGGAGGCGTCCAGGAGGCATCCTGATCAGATGCCCAAGCCACCTCATCTGACTTCTCTCGATGCGGAGGAGTAGCGGCTCTACTCTGAGCCCCTCTCGGATGACTGAGCTTCTCACCCTATCTTTAAGGGAAAGCCCAGACACCCTGCAGAGGAAACTCATTTCAGCTGCTTGTATTTGCGATCTTGTTCTTTCAGTCACTATCCACAGCTCATGACTATAGGTGAGGGTAAGAATGTAGATCGATCGGTAAATTGAGAGCTGCGCCTTATGGCTCAGCTCCTTTTTCACCACGACAGATTGGATGCCGCACCGATCTGCCTGTTGATCTTCCGCTCCATTATGTGAAAATATACAAGCTATTAGTACTTGTGATGGTCAGTTCTGCCCAGTGGCCAGTCTCCGCAGCCCAGCCAGTAGTGTAGCCTGCCAGGCTGCTGCAGCCTAGCACTTCAGTTGCAACGTCGCAGCTCATTAACTTTGGTCAAGGCTCGTTGGGTAGCAGTGTCATGCCAAGGGTATCAAGTAGCTGACGCCGAGGTACTTGTAGCTAACTAGCAGTTTCCGGTACCATAATGCCATGGGAAAATTCACTTTTGTCAGAAGGGGGAAGTAAGAAAAGTCAATAAGTAACGCCGAAGATGCAGAATGATTTAATCACAAACGATAGTAATCATTTTGTACAAGTTTAGTGCTAACTAGGATCTGTCATGCGGGCTGCACAGATTTCTCTTGACATGCCTGATATACAGCATTGTGCATTTATGTTTTATGTCTGGAATAAAATATATATTTATATCTTTATTTGAGTTGGGTAGAACAGTGCTGAATAAAGTCAAAATAATTGAAAGTGAGTTATAGAGGCAGACTACAGGAACTGAACTTTCACAGGCTAACTGAAGTCTAAGAGAACATATTAAATTTCAAATACCAAAAAAATGTCTTCACATAGACAAAGGGACCTGGCAATGTCACTGAAATAAGAAAAATGGGGGCTCTTAAATATAGACTCCATGTTATGTTTAAAAAGAGCCAAGCTCATTGGGATTAGTTTTAAAATCTGAATTCTATACCTGAAACCTGCTGCCGTGTGTTTAAATACTAATGTTTTCTTCCCCTTCAAAGGTGCAGCGCCTGCAAAAGTTCCCTCTGTTTCCAAATTCCAGCTACAGAACAATGAAAGTAAGTAAAAGTAAAGTGTTCTCCTAATTCTTGTATTTTACTAAAAATACTCTGTGCGCTTAGGAAGTAATTTTTCTGCCCATATAATAATTTTAAATCCCTTATATACAATGCTTACTGTTCTCCATTAAAAAGGCTTAATGTGAAATTTGTCAATTGAAAAAGAAATACCTCTTCACTTAAATCTAATAGCTATCAGACCATTTCTAAATTCTGAAATCTGTCATCACCAAGATATTTTTCCAGTATTAAAAATACATTTAAAACAGGTACTCTTAAAAAGAATGCATGGTAACTGGGAGCCACAATTAGAAATTTGGAAGGCTTAAGAAAAGGTTAGACTGTTTACACTAAGGAAGGAGGGGGCAAGAAGTTTAAGGCATGCCAGGTTTTAAAGATTAGATTAAACAAAATTTTATTAATCCCATGGGAAAATTCAAATGCATACGGCAGCATGAACCTAGAAAACAAGAGTACAGACTCACAAGAGAGACAATACAGCCTAAATAAATAAATAAACTTAACAATTTCAGCGGGTGGAAGCATTGAATTGCCTGATAGCAGGGGGCAGAAAATACCTCCAGAGATTGCATGGCATTTTTCATGATGGCATCCATTTTGCCATCTCCCTCTTTTCCACAACAGCTTCCAGTGTGTCCAGGGTTTTCACGTTGTGATGGGGCAGGCTTTCCTCAAGTTTGTTCAGGCTGTGTGCTTCTTTTGTGCTTAGGTTGCTTCCCCAGAAGACAGCAGTGTAAAACAGCCCACTTGATATTATGGACTGGTAGAACATTTCCATCAGCTTTCTGCACAGATAATAAGACCTAAGTCTTCCTGTACAGCTCTACTGTGTTGTCAGGCCAGTTCAGTTTGTTGTTTACGAACCCCGAGGTACTTGTAGCTCTGCACCACTTCCACTTCCTCCCTCTGAATAATAACAGAGGCTTCTTGGCATGTCAGAAGTCCACCACCAGTTCTTTTGTCTTGCTGATGTTAAATTGCAAGTTGTTGTCCCTGTACCATAAGACACAGGCCTCCACAACTTTCTTGTACTCTGACACATCTCCATTATTAGTGCAGCCTCCGATGGACAAGTCATCTGAAAATTTATGTGGATGGCAAGCACTGGTATTGTGGTGGAAGTCTGTTGTGCAGTGGAAGGGTGACAGAACATTTCCCTGAGGTGCTCCAATATTACACACCACCATTTCTGACACACAGTCTGTGAGCCTCACAACTGCTGTCTGTTGGCCAGGTAGTTCATGATCCTAAAGATTTAATGCCTTGAGATTTTTTTTTCCCCAGTCAATGAGGTAGAATGGTGTTAAATACAATGGAAAATTCACAAAACTTGATCCCAACTGTGGTGCTAGCTTTAGCCAAATGGGAGTAGGCTGTGTGAAGCATGTGTAGGAGAGCATTGTCCACATCTGTATGTGCATGATAGGCAAACTGCAGAGGATCCAGATGTTCTTAAACCGGGGGTTATAGCTGAGTTAGGACCAGCCATGATATATGAAGTAAGAAGAAATGGTCTGAAGTCCTTGGGACCACTATGATATCCCTTCTTTGGCAATTTGATCACACAGGATATTTTTGCACAATTGGGGAACCTTCTTCAAACTCCAGCAATGGGAGAACAGATGTTGAAGGACCCTGTAAAGCTGGCTGGCACATGATTTCAGCACCCTGGGACTGATTCCATCCAGCCCTGAAGCTTTGTTTATGTAGAGTTTTCCCATCTCTCACCTCACTTGATCAGCAGAGACACACTGTCCAGGGAGTGGAGGGGGGCTAGAGAGCACAAGTAGGGGAAGGTGGTGCAGGGTGCAAATGAAAATTGGAATTTTGGAACCTCCTCAGCTTGCTCGCAGAGGCTATTGGTGTTGAGGGAGGCCTGTACTGACAATAATGAGTCAAACCTGTTTAAGAACTATATTACCTCTGTTCTTGTTCCCTTCCTTTGCATGTTTAAGTGCCTGCTTATAGCCAGTGATAGTCATCATCCTCTCGATATTCCCTTCATGTTGTTTTGTTGTAACTTGTGCTCAAGTTTGTCCTGTAGTGGGCTTTTTCCCTCACAGAGTTGCTTCTTCGGTTCTGACTGCACCTGCTTGATTTCATCCTCATCTCCTTTCTTGAGGGCTGTCTTCTTCATATTTAGTAGGGCTTTCAGATCTTTTGTGATCCATGGCTTGTTGTTGGGAAAACAGTGCACTGTCTAAGTGGGGACTTTGTTATGCACACAAAACCTAATGTATTCTGTAATACCGTGGCTCACTCCCTCAATGTCCTGGCCATGTAACTCAAAAAGCATATCCTTGTCAGTGTTTTCAGTTCCTTCAGAGCCTCCGTTTTGCATATCTGTATGGTCCTGGTGGTGGCTCTGGACAATGGGTTTTTATGCAGGTATGAGTTGTACCAAATTATGGTCCAATCAGCCTAAAGAGTTATATGCCTGTTTAACACTGGCTTTCTTGTTGTTTAGCCCACAAACTGATAAAAATTGGTGAGGGTTCAGGAAGGTAAAACATGGTTAAAGTCATCAGAAACTGTGATGTAAACACTGGGATGGTCAGTAGTGAGTTCACTCATTACAGAGTATACCATGTCTGTTGTAATTGCCAAGTCTGGTGACTGGGAGATGTAAACTGCCAGTACAATTGCATGTGAAAACTCCCTTGGCCTAATAAGTTGCAATATTATTTACAACAACATTAAAAATATCTTTGTTCACTAGATGATAGGGAATAGCTAGACATAGAATCAATAACATTGAAAATTGCCTGTCTTGTCGAAAATAAGCAAAATAATTGCTGTCATATATAACAGGAAATGTATATATAATGATATAGCAGTGCCATAAATCTGTCTGGAATATAATAGTATAGTAGTATAAACAGATGCACATGACTTAGGAGAGACCTGAAAAATCAAACAGACATTGGATATCAATTTACATAACACAGAGAATTTGAGTCAGTTTGAAAAGAGAGAAAACTTACATCTTAATGATGATATTTAGGCTGAAGCAGAAAGCTGCAAGGCTACAGGTATGATTCAGGCTGTGGTAGACCACCTAACAAAGCACAGATAATAATTTTGATATGCAATTGTTTAACAATATCAGAAACGCAAGATTCGATGTGGAAGTTATAGGGAATATTACCTGATTATAAGCCAGAAAAATGCTATAAATAGTTAAACATATAATTACTGGTTCACAGATGTGATAATATTTTCAACACAAAATGTCAAAATGCCAACAAGACTTATTTTGTAGAAATCAAGACAGAATTTAGAATTCATAAATTGTTTAAAAATAATGGGATCTGGTAATTATATAGTAATAT